>NW_016823289.1:68771-80918 GCF_001698545.2 Rhinopithecus bieti | reverse complement strand
TAAAAATAAATAAATAAATAAATAAATAAAATAAATAAATAAATAAATAAAATAAAATAAATAAATCTGAATCTAATCATGAAAAAACATCAGTTTGAGTCTCCAGATATCCTCTCTTTTCTTTTACACCAAGTACCAGGGTACTAAAACAATTTCCACCTGGGTACCAACCAACCAGACTGAGGAGAGAAACAAGTACTAGATAACTCATTCCTCTTACTCTGAGAGGGAAGCAAAATTAGACCTTCTTATCAGCCTGACCACAGTTTGCATAGAACATTTCCAAACTTCTGAGAGACTCCCAGGTGCTGGTGAGAGAGTTCTGGTGTCCCTGGATTGATGCCCTCATTGTGATTCAGTAAATTCACACTCAGGTTGATTCTGAATAGTAAATAAAACTGCCCTAGTGGAGCTGCGGAACCTGAATCCAGGTGTGACAGCACCTGTTCTGATGAGCTAACTCTTGGTTAAGAGGAAAGACAAAAATTATCTACTCCAGTATCACAGTTTAAAGGTAACTGTAGTTATAGTCATGGCTTTCGCTATTATGTGCTGCTAACCTCCCACTGCTCATGTGCTGGTTTACACTTAAAAACTTTGCCATGAGGTTCTGTTTAAACCAGGAGCCTCTCACACAAATGTAGCAGATCATGGGACAAGATCTGAAATACTCAAAAAATCCCTCTAAAAGAAGGACTTTAAGATGTCTATGTTGATGTCTCAGAATGCAGAACATGTCTCCCACGGGTTTTCTGTTCATCTTCAATCCATAGTCTTGTCCTGTCTTGTAAATCCCAGGCAGAAGTTAGATCTCCTGTGCAGATTCTAAGTGGGATCAACCTAGCTCAGCAATCTTGGATGTTACCGCAAGCGGAGTTAAAACCAGAGGAGAGATATCCTGATGGAGACTGCTCTAACACATTCCATAAAATGTTGACCTTTAGAAAAAAAGCTGAGATGAAAATGATATAATTAAGAGTATTATGGGGCGTCAAGCTTGTGGACTGCTATCTGGGAGTATAGTTTTAAGTTGACCTGAATATACACTTTGATTAGCAGTACTTCCAAGTGGATTTTCAAAGGCAAAAAAAAGGGGATGGGGGAGCGGGACAAAAGACTGAACTGATACAAAGTTGTTTGTCTGAAATTCTCATTGGTTTACAGAAATAACATTAGTGATTGGTGAGTGACCATATAATACAGAGTGTGGGTTATAGTGTCTGGTGTGGCATTATTATGTTAATTTACAGCTACCTGTAACAATAGCAAGCACTTTCAAGGAAAAAATACATTAAAAATGAGGAGTAGGTCATGTTTATGGTCTTATTATAACATCTCTCTGGGCCTGATAAGTAAAACAGCTCAGATTCTTCTGATAAAATTACTTTCTTTTCTCAAATCCTATGACCTAGATTTAGAATTTGGAGCTGCAGATTTAGGTCTTGGATGGGTCAGAAAGCAGCAAGTGCCCTCTATACATTTGTGGGCCTTTGGGCAAGAGAAAAAGGAGGAGTTTGAGGTCTCAAGTCATGTAATTAATACACACGTGTGACCCTGTTTGGGTCTCTGGGTACCAGAGTCTTTTAGTTTCAGGTCTGAAGAAGCCAGGGCATTGAAACACGTTGAATGGTTGATTGCTGCCCTGTGGAGTAGTTTTGGTAGAAGTCTGCTTGAACTTCTCTAGAAGAGACTGTAAATCCTAAACAGGCAGAGACTACACTGCCTGTAGATTTTAGGGGCAGCATGCACTTTGCTGCACAAGTATGAGTTGTGACTAGAAGCCCAAGATGGAAAGCCTCTCTGGAGTGAAGCCTGGCAGGCACCTCATAAGTTTATACTATGTCTGGTAATTCTGGACAATGTTTGGGGAATATAACTAAAAGTAAAATCATCTCCAATCCCAGAAAAACTCTCTACAATGGTAGAACAACAACAACAACAACAACAACAAAACTGGTTTAAATTACACAACTCAACCAGAATGTGACGTGCATTACAGATAATCTGCTAAGAGATTAAAAAGACAGAATGTAAGTCACCTTAATTAGTCCTCAAGTAGCAGACCTGACTGCACCATTTGTCATATATAGTTCATCCTAAATTCACCTGATAATTGGGGGAAGGGAGAGTCATTTGTGTTAGCTAATTTGCTATATTCCAATGAAAAACAAATTACCTTATCTGCAAGGCATGAGGTAGTTTTGCAACTTAGAGCCAGGTGCCTGCTCAAAGTAGGCTTCTACTCTCCTACAGCAACAGTAATGAAAGAATCTATCTTCTTGACTATTTACATTTCAAAGAAATCATTTGTGACGCTCTGAGCACCCATCTTCTGCTGGCCTGTATCCACTTCCAACTCTGGCCCTCTGCCACCAAGCCACAGCTTACCACCCAGAGCTTACAGCCCACGCAAATGCTGACTGCTGTAGTTGTGCTCCCACACCCTGTGTCAGTGCAGGGGCCCCAAGGCTGGAGGAGAGCCTGCAGGACTCCTGGGTAGAATTGCACTTTAGCAATAATGGAAATGGAAAGAGTGTTGCAACCTCAGATTCCATGTATAATGGCAACAGGGAAAAAAAATACTGCTAGATGCCCAGCATGAGTCTGAATAAAATAGCTCCACGAGCTGTCATTATGACCCCCACCTTGCTTACAGACACTGCAAGATACTAATAAAGCTTCTGAAACAGATACCCAAGGCACTGGAGAGAAAAACAGCTCTCAATCAGAGAAAGGTTATATTGAGAGAAGAAAAGAAGTTGAAAACATCTTAAAGAAAAGCTTAGATTAAATATGGGGTTGGTAAATTCAACCAGAAAAATCTACCCTTCCAGGAGTTTCTCCTTAAACACCCAAAGCACACAGCCACTGTTAGCATAAAAAACATGAGCATTATGAACATTATGAGGAACAGGAGCATAGTCTCAAGCAGAATTTCTAAAGGTTTTTTCTGCCAGTTCTGCTGCTTTCTCATCTGCAGGCCATTAGATTAGAGGTCCATATTGGAAGGCGCCTGACAACTTCCACTAGCACCTTTTGATGAAGAATTGGAATACAATTTTATTAATATAGTGGGATTTATCTGAGCTTGTGACACAGCTAACTGAAGAGCTACTGTGATCCTTGGGTGGCTACATCACTTATGTTTATTTGGGCTACAAATGCTACATCCTTAATTTAGTAAAATAAAACACTAGACAATAAAATCATGCTGACCTATAATTATACCTACACAATCAATTAATAATCATGTCAGACTGATTAGTATCTACTGAAACAATTTGGTAGTGAATTTTCTTTATATAGTAGGTATAAATATCTAGCTAAAAATTTTTTCATATACTAGTCATGATGTATACAGTAGTTTTGAGATTATTAATATGACCTTAATTCACTGAAATATAAAACACTTTATATTTCAAAAGAATAAATAGCACTGATGTTAAAAATCACTACTTTAAGGGGTTTGTTCAAAATAAATATTGCAGCCTCTTAAACAAGGCAGCATGAGAAATAAATAATATTGTGGCCTTATTTATACACTATTGTTGAAAACACTGTTTAATTTAAATGAATGCAAGTCATCTACTAAAGACTACACATAACCATGCTAACTTGTCCTAAGTAATAAAAAGAAATCAGGTATAGCTAGAAACTCTGCTGTACAGGTCATACATTAAACTGTTCTTGCTTCTGCACTGTAAGTACTTCAGACTCCAAATGTCAGATAATCACCTTGGATGATCAGTTTTTTGTCAAAGGCCAGCTACTTAATATCTTTTACCCTTTACCATTCTGGCTGCTGAATTTAATTCTACTCTTTGGGCTCAACTTTTGCATGCTCTTAAAATCAACTTTAAAAGACTAAACATTTTAAAAACAATAAATTTCTGCCAAATCAAAAAACAATGCAACAGAATCCAGGTCTTGGATAAAGACAACCATGAGTTGAAAAGAATGATTCAAATTTATTTAGCTGGTAAAATAATTTGCATATATTTCAAGAAGCAGAAGAAAAAATACAAGTTTTCCAGGTCAGGCATGGGGGTTCACACCTATAATCTTAGCACCTTGGCAGGCTGAGGTAGAAAGCACCCTTGAGGCCAGGAGTCCAAGATCAGCCTGGACAACATACTGAGACCCTGTCTCTACAGAAACATTACAAATTAGCCAGGCATGTTAGTATATGCCTATAGTCCTAGTTATTCTGGAGGGTGAGGCAGGAAATCCTTGAGCCCAAGACTTCCAGGTTGCAGTTAGCCATGACTGCATTCCAGCCTAAGTGAAAAAGCAATATCTTGTCTCAAAATAAATAAACAAAAGAATAATAAGACTTTTCTAAATTAAATACTTTAAGAAAATGGAGGCCTGGTGCGGTGGCTCACGCCTGTAATCCCAGCACTTTAGGAAGCCAAGGCGGGAGGATCACAAGGTCAGGAGATCGAGACCATCCTGGCTAACATGGTGAAACCCCACCTCTACTAAAAACACAAAAAATTAGCCAGGCATGGTGGCGGGCGCCTGTAGTCCCAGCTACTTGCGAGGCTGAGGCAGGAGAATGGCACCAACCTGGGAGGCGGAGCTTGCAGTGAGCCCGGATCGCGCCACTGTATTCCAGCCTGGAAGACAGCAAGACTCCGTCTAAAAACAAACAAACAAACAACACAAAAAGAAAAGGGAGAAGAGCAAAATTTCTTCCCTCATTCTCAAGTGGAAAATTAAGTTTCTTCCTTATAATTTGTATTTGCTCCTACAACAGACAGGTCTTGAACTCCTGGACATTGGAATTCCAGTGGGCACTGGATTAGAAACATGAAAGAGAGTTTGTGGGGAAGAAAGCAAAAAAAGAGAAAGGTGCTCTCAAGGATCCACAGGTGGGGGACAGTGAAGGATTGAAGGAATAATTGGTTTATGCTCAGATACTGTTCCATGTGGGGCTATGCCCTGACTCATTTCTGTGCTGGAAAATGACCTTATAATCAGCTAGTCCAGAAGCCCAGATTGATGAAGTGAGCAGGTTGTGGCTACAGAAACAGTATCTGAGGCAGGAGATATGCCAAGAGTCCTGAAGACACATGTGTGATTTTTGGTTGGAGACTCTAGAAGCAAAGGTGTTGTACGTGAAATTCCTGAGAGTGAAGCCTTGTTCTAGAAGAGGCATGGCCACATCGATAGTGGCTATGTTCTTGAGTGGGTGGGCACCATGTGAAAGCAGCTGTGGGGAGAGGGGGTCTGTTTTCAGAACTCCTTCCCTCTAACTCCTCAGTCCTCTCTCATCTTGGGAGGACACCTGGAATCACAGGACAGTGCAGTGTAACAGCCTGTATGCAGAACAGAACCTCCCTTCACTAAGAAAGGGCATCTGCCTCCAGCTGCTGCTCCTGCACTTTTGACAAAATTTCTGACACCAGATGTGTGCAGTTTCCTGAACACCAACCAATTCTCCAACACCACTGGTTGCTCAACAATTCAATTCTAACACCACTCAGTTTGCACAGACCTTGCAAGGCCAGGGCTCAGTCCCACATCACTGCCCCCACTACAGAGGCCAGTCACATGCACCAGGGACCCATCTATACTTATTGAGTGATTGCCTGTAAGTCTGGGACTCCCATAACCCCATACTCAAGTTCAATAATTTGACAGAACTCCTCACAGAACTCAGCAAAACATGTAGTACCAGTTTGTTATAAAAAGTACATCTGAAAACAGCCAAATGGAAGAGCTATATACAGTAAAGTGGCAGGAGAAGATTGGGTGGGTAGGCATTCCTGGTAAATAGATGTGACTGAGGAAATTCCTCATCCTTCATGTTCTCAAAGAACAGCTGAATGAAAAGAAACACTCTTCTAATTTTGACTTATGATGCTCCCCCTTTTTTTTTTAACCTATTACAAAGCCAGACACAGACTGCAAATTCCCATTTTTGTCTCATCAACAATCACCTGAACAATTCTCTTCAGCGGTAAAAAAAACCCAAAAACCAAAAAACAAAAAAAACCTTGTTCACCAACCACTGCTTAACCCATTTATGCTGGAGGTGGCAATTTTTTTTGTGGGAAAAATCAGACCATGGTGATGACCCTGAGCAGTAGGGTCATCTAGTAGTAGAAAGTATAAATAACTCCCACGAGCTTAGTGCTCCAATAATGAACACTAGGCATAAATGGGTTAGCTTCTCTCTTTCTAGCAGGCCCCAGAACTTTGATGCATACTCAGCCTGAGCCAGCAAATAACCCCTCTTTATGCCCCTCCTAAACACAGGCTGACCTCAGGGTGAAACATTCTCTGATCTAGGATCTAATTTTGGCAACTTTCATCCTGTCCTCCCGCTTCCACATTCTTTCTAGTCTTGTGTGTTCCCCCTTCAAATAAAGCCCTTTTCTGCCTAACATTTCAGATGATTGCAGATATAGTTGGTATTTTTCCCCTGTTGCAATACTCCTTTAAAATTAAGTAACTTTTTATGTAAATCTAAATTAGCTTTATTTGACAAAGTCTAGAAACAGCCCAGGACGACGAAATTTTATCCTCAGAGCTTCTGAACCTGTCTTCCAACCCAACCTCATTTGCATCTGCCCATGGATCTCCCACTTTCCAGGGCTCTGTAGCTTCTCTCAATGTAAAGGGCTCTTCCATGCTTGTGTGAGCAGGCTGGGACACCTGCAAGGGAGGCTCCTCAGGAAGAACTAATTGGGCCTTCAATGACCTTCTTTTGCAGGTTCAAGATTGGCCTTAACTTAGAGTCACTGGGCTCAGACTTCTACTTTCCAGTCAGGGCTATTCATTTAGTTTTAAACAAGAAAATGCCTAGTGTTTGAAGAATTCAGCAAAATCAGCCAAAGACAGTGTTTATAAAAGGGAATAAAATTGTAAGACACATTTTACATTTCAAAAGGAAAGGCAAAAGTGTCTATTCCTTTCAGATACAAAAATGTCAACTAAATATTTCTATAACAGATCATTTAGGAAACACTTACTAAATGTGAGCCCTTCTAAGGGGAGCCATGTCCCATCTCCTAAAACTTAGCATTGAATTTGGATGTCCAGATAATTGAATACAGAACATTTAATGTCAAAAATTATCCACCCTGTAAAAAAGAGGAACTGATGTTTCATGAATCTATATAATTTACCAATTAATCTACCATACTGTCTTGTGAAAGTGAATTTCCTATAGGCATAATGAAAAAGAGATGTTTCCTATTTTTTCCCCTGGTAGAATTCCCAAACTTAAGCCCTGAGATTCTGTTTGAAATCACCCTTAGGCCGGGCGTGGTGGCTCAAGCCTGTAATCCCAGCACTTTGGGAGGCCGAGACGGGCGGATCACGAGGGTCAGGAGATCGAACCATTTCCTGCTAACACGGTGAAACCCGTCTCTACTAAAAAATACAAAAACTAGCGGGCGAGGTGCGGGCGCCTGTAGTCCCATGCTACTCAGGAGGCTAGGCAGGGGGGGGGAAATGGCGTAAACCCGGGAGGCAGAGCTGCCATGCAGTGAGCTGAGATCCAGCCACTGGCACTCCAGCCCGGCGACAGAGCAAGACTCCGTCTCAAAAAAAAAAAAAAAAAAAAAAAAAAAATCACCCTTAAATAGAATAAGAACTGAGAAACTACTACACTCACTCTGATGAAGAAAAAGATAAATGAGTTTTTTTAACAAATGAAATACATGACTACATATTTTTTCCTAGAATTCACCACTTTCATGTCCTTTGTAAATATTTTCTAACCTTTCAAGCTCTACTGATAAAGGGATTATATATACTTAATAAAAAACTGATGATGAAATAAGTGAACAGATCTTTTTAAGGTGACAAACTCAGGGAGTAACAGTGCTACCTGGAACACAGACACATCCGACTCAAGCGCCAGGTCAGGCTATCCTATAACCTGGGACATTCTCCCACCCCCATTCTGCTCACTGAAGTGGTCACTGACCACCCTGTCTGGAGACATTGCACTGTGCCTCACTGTGTGCTCCAGGGATGTTTTGCTTTGCATGTTCTCACATCAGCTCACTGGAGTAGGTTTTGCTTGTCCTTTGGACTAGTTTTTCTCCCTTCACAAGTCTGAGAATACAGAGGGCAGGAATTATTTCTGTCTTTTCCCAACTCCACTGATGTGTCTCCAGACAATGAAATTGGGGGTTGGGAGAGAATGTCTAAGAGGTTAGCTTTTTAGATGAAGGGTGCACCAGAAGACTTCTCTCAGCCCCAGGACATCCAGCAGCTCCACTGAGCGGTTCCATCCCCACGCCACAGGCTGTCCTCTGGGAAGAAAAAAAACCCAGCAACTAAAATTCACTAGATACTCCAAGAGACATAGCCACTGTGGGCATCTTGGGTCAATTCTGAAACTCAGGACTATTCTGAAACTCAGGACTAGGATAAGAGTGGCTGACGGGCCAGGCGCGGTGGCTTACACCTGTAATCCCAGCACTTCAGGAGGCCAAGGCGGGCGGATCACGAGGTCAGGAGATCAAGACCATCCTGGCTAACACGGTGAAACCCTGTCTCTACTAAAAATACAAAAAATTAGCTGGGCAGGGTGGTGGGCGTCTATAGTCCCAGCTACTCGGGAGGCTGAGGCAGGAGAATGGCGTGAACACGGGAGGCTGAGCTTGAAGTGAGTCGAGAATGCACCACTGCACTCCAGCCTGGGCGACAGAGAGAGACTCTGTCTCAAAATAAATAAATAAATATAAATAAAAAAGAGTGGCTGAGGATACAACAAGCTGTAAAGTTTCCAAAGTGGAACCTCAACTCAAAGATATTGTACAAGGCGTCTGTGCCTAGGAAAGATAAAAGCAGAGTGCCACAAATATTTCTTCACAATAGAGTGCCAGGGGGTTCTCTGCTTTTACAAACAGAAAACAAATCTTTAAAGAGCACTACAAGCATGGGTAACTAGTGAAACCTAATCTCTACAAAAAAATAAAATAAAAAGAATTAGCCGGGCATGGTAGCACACACATTTAATCCTAGCCACTCAGGAGGCTGAAGCAGAAAAATCACCTGAGCCCAGGAGTTGGAGGCTGCAGTAAGCTATGACAATGTCACTGCATTCCAGCAGCCTGGATGACAGAGCAAGATCCTCTTAAAAACAACAACAAGCCAGGCGTGGTGGCTCATGCCTGTAATCCCAGCACTTTGGGAGGGCAAGGTGGGCAGATCATGAGGTCAAGAGATCGAGACAATCCTGGCCAACATGGTGAAACCCCATCTCTACTAAAAATACAAAAATTAGCCAAGTGTGGTGGCGCACACCTGTAGTCCCAGCTACTCAGCAGGCTGAGGCAGGAGAATCGCTTGAACCCAGGAGGCGGAGGTTGCAATGAGCCGAGATCATGCCACTGCACTCCAGCCTGTCAACAAAGCGAGACTCCAACTCAACAACAACAACAACAACAAAAAGCTGGGCGGGGAAAAAAACAACAACAGGCCAAGCGCAGTGGCTCAGGCATGTAATCCCAGCACTTTGGGAGGTCAAGGCGGGGGGATCACAAGGTCAGGAGTTGGAGACCTGCCTGACCAACACGATGAAACTAAAACACAAAATACTAAAAATACAAAAATTAGCCGAGGGTGGTGGCGCGCGTTTGTAATCCCAGCTACTCAGGAGGCTGAGGCAGGAGAATCGCCTGAACCCGGGAAGCAGAGGTTGCAGTGAGCCAAGATCGCACCACTGCACTCCAGCCTGGGCTACAGAGCGAGACTCCTTCTTAAAGATAAAACAAAAACAAAACAACAGCAACAACAACAAAGAGTTCCCTCCAATGTTCTGTGAAAAAATGATTAATTAAAATACTGTGCCTGGAGTATGCAATAAAAGACAAATAGCTGACAATGTTGTGAATTGAAGAGGTGACGGTGGTTTTTGTGAATTTTGGAAAGAAACTGAAAATTTAGTATTTTATTGCAGGCCAGAGTTAGGCTGGGGGAACAGGGGAGGGGATTTGAGACCCTGCTTTCCATGTATTTGGAAAATGCAGGGGAAAACCAGTCTCTTGTGCAGTGTTAAAATAATTAGCAGGCAATTAGACAGATGTGGCTCTAGTGTCTTGCGTTTCGACATGAAAAATACTAGTAGCTCAAATGCACTTCTTGTTAATGACTACCTTAAGTGGAAACAAAATCCAGGTTCAATCAATCACAAAACTCCAATTAATCTCTAATTAAATAACCAGGAAATTTCCACCTGTACAGTCCAAATAAAGTGACTGTAACTGTCGCCAGTCAATTATTAAATTTGGCTTGCTTCCTCATGCACCTTACAAAAGCCTTTCCTTAAAGCACCTCCTCCATAAACCCACAAGCCACACACCATAGCTGGGTGCTCTCCCATTCCTGAAACTCCCTTTGCTCAAACAAACTCTTCAAAGCTTTAAGAGTGACTCCCTTTATTTTTCACAGGAAAAAGGATGGACTGCACAGCTAAGATTAGTCCTATGGAACAGCTCTTCCCACGCATGTTTGGCACACCGAGTTGGGGTTCTCCCCGATGACCCTCCCCTCCGGACGAAGCACACAGTTTGGGGGACTGGCGGGGTTGCAGCTTCATAGCTGCCCAGAGAGGCCGGGGCGGAGGCCCGAGGGGAAGCCGCGGCACAGCGATGGGAGGAGAATCACGCGGCAGCCCGGCCCCGCCCCTATCCAGAAGTGACAGATCCCACAGGCGCCAGCCGAAACTCCGGGCCGCGGACTCGGAGCTGACGCGGAGAGGCCGGGCCGCCATCTTGGAATACCCTCCAGGGAACTCTCACCGTTTTCCGGCTTTCGGTGTGTCCTGGCATCTTAGCTACGTAACTCCCAGCACCTGCAGGTCACAGAGAAACCAGACACTGCAGCAGCAGAGTCACCAAGGCCTTCCGCAGCTGAGGATAAATAGGGGAGAAAACGCGACAGAAGCTACACCTGGAGCGCAAGACAAAGGCCCCGCCAGATCCCGGAAACCGCCTCTGCCTCTCAAGCTGCGCTCCTGATTGGACAATTCCCACGTCAATGTCCCTGATTGGACAGGGCTCCAGGACCCTCCTCCTTTGGTTATGAGTGACAGGAGATGAGGTCAGCAAAGGAGTTGAATGAGACTTAATAAAATGGGCAATTTTTTTTTGTATCTTTCTAAAATTGTTCCATGTCTTTACATGCATACCATCTTTAATAAAGGGCGCACTCTTAAGCCAATCTGCAATCCTTGTTCCTGAGTGTCTAAACAGCGTCATCATCATCTTCTGTTGGAGAGAAACCTGAAGATGAGTTTTCCTCCCAAAGCACAGACCAGTCAGAAGCCGAGGCGTGCTTGGGAATGCTGGCGGATGGAAAGGGGAGGCTGCCTGTGCATTCCGGTGCGCCTGTGGGACTGTCCTCGCAAGCAGGACCCAGCTGTAGAACAACTAGGAAATGCATGTGTTTCTGACCAAAGGGGACCTGCTGTCCACCCGCCTCCTCTGCTGGGCAGTGCAGCTAATGGTTGGGGTATTTACATCCAGGCAGGTGTCCCAGGCCAGTCCCCTGTCAACCTATCATAATAAAAAAGTCAGAATCTATTTTCAAAAGTATATTCAAGGGCACATGTTCAGGATACCTACCTGAGAGCACAAAGTTGCCCTGAATATACACTCCAATTAGTAGCCATTACAAGTGGATTTTGAGAAAAGACGCAGTTCCTAAAATTTTCATCAAAAATTTACATTAAAATCCATAAGCCACTAACTGGCTATACATTGTTCTTTGTATCACAAATTCCAGATGAGGCAGGTCGTTAGGAACAACATACCTTTAAACAATTGCCCCTGGGAAAGGGTGTGGAGATGCGTCTCAAATCCCATACTCAAGTCTCTCTGGGCCAGAAAAATCTTTTGTACCTCACAGAGCTTCAGCTGTTCAGAGCGATTCTTCTTTTCTTATTCCCATAGTCAGTACACTTGGACCCTTAACAAGAAATAAGTTCAAACAGAAAACTTGCCAAGCCACAGGAATAATGGCCTGTCAGTGCCCTCCAGGAAGCTGATTGTCACCTTCTTTCAACACCCTTTCCACTGCTTCCCCCCAACACACATATCCTGGATCCCGGGAGAGAGGGGCTGAGGCACACCCAAGACACATCTCACGACCACCACGAGAAAAAAAAACCACCCCCCGCCC
>NW_016823289.1:63662-67896 GCF_001698545.2 Rhinopithecus bieti | reverse complement strand
ACCCCAGGTCCCGGGCTGCTGCGGGGTGCAGGAGGGCGGTTAGGGGGAGCAGAGTCAGAGGGCGGTTAGGGGGAGCAGAGTCAGAGGGCGGTTAGGAAGCAAACAGATAAAAGGGGAACGTTAGGAAGAGTCAGAGAGCGGTTAGGAAGCAAGCAGACAAAATCCTTTCAGCACCCGGTTTTCCCGGGCGGAATCCCATCCAAGCACTCACCCAGCCGACCCTGCTTAGCTTCACTAGATCAGAGGAGATCGGGCGCGTTCAGGTTGGTATGGACGTAGACCCTGACAGTGGCGCCTGGCCGCCCCAAGAACTGGGTCCAATCACGCGTGCCAGACTCCAGGCGTCCCCGCCACCCCGGGGGCTCGGGGCTCGGATGGGGGACCCCAGAGCCGCTCGCCCGCGTCCAGGATGGGCTGCTCTCCCCCTCTACGCCTGAGCACCGCGGGCCGCTGAGCTGCGCCTTCCGT
Source organism: Rhinopithecus bieti (assembly GCF_001698545.2). Classification (NCBI taxonomy): domain Eukaryota; kingdom Metazoa; phylum Chordata; class Mammalia; order Primates; family Cercopithecidae; genus Rhinopithecus; species Rhinopithecus bieti. The sequence continues at coordinate 67,428 of NW_016823289.1, read as the reverse complement.
CGGCCTCCTAGAGCCTCCGGCAGTAGCTGGCAGCCAAGTCACCCGAACACCACGGCGCCGCTCTGCTGCCGAACCGTGGCGTCAGAGGCCTCCGTCCTCTGCCCAGGCTTCGGGCTCTCAGGGCGGCCTCCCTTCCGCCAACGCTCCAGGCCTTCCCCTGCCTCCCGAGCTCCCGAGCTTCCACCACATCTGGCCGCTCAGGACAGGGCGTCAGTGCTCAGGCCCTCCGGTCCTCCACCTTAGTGCTGAGGGATTGTTTTGGATCCCTTGCCGCCCGTCCTGCAAACAGATACCCACACACAGACACACAAAGACACAGACACACACAGCTTGAATGAGAGCAAGAGAGAGGGATGGAGACATAGAAACGGAGGGAGAGGGAGAGACAGTGATAGAGAGACAGTGAGTCAGGAGAGAGGAGGAAAGAGAGAGAGAGAGAGAGAGAGAGCGCAGGCGACAGAAAGAGCACGAGGTGGAGGGGAAAGAAGAAGAGAGAGGGTGAGGGACCGAGAGAGCCCTAGAGCCTTGGAGAGGGAGCGTTCTGCTCCGGTAGACAGGGCCCCTTTAAGCAGGCTGGGGTAGGGTGGAGGGGGCTTGGGCTGGGCCAGAACAGGGTGGAAGGGCTAACGGAGTGATCCAAAGGAGCCCTGAGACGTATTTTTTGTTGGATTGGTTGCTTTGGTGGTCCATTTCGTAGGGCTTTTCCTTTGTTGGTTCCTCCCTGTCCTCTTGGGGCAGTGGGCCCCGAGATTTGTAGAGTGCACCCGTCCCTCTAGCGAGAGCTGTGGCGCCGAGCATGCCCACGGGGCGAGGCCTGGGTCTGTCTACTGTCCTTGGGACTGGAGTTTATAGAAGTTGGTAGCAAAGGGATTCCGAGTGCACAGCGACGGTTTTCCTGGTGGCTGGCGAAGGCAATGTCTTTTCCCTGGGGAAAGCAGCCCATGCGTTCTGGAGCCGAGGTCTTGTCTGGTGTCTTGTGGGGCCCGCTTCCCCGCCCCTTCCCCCGGCTTGGACGGTGACAGCGGCGCCGGATGAGTGAATTGAATTCCCTGGGCGTCCCGGGAGAGGGAAGACACCCGGGACGGCAGGGAACCCAGCCCCTGAGCCTTTGAGGTTGGACCCGGTCCGCCCCGCCCCGAGCAGCGAACTGGGCTACTGATGGGGTGGCTGCCAGGCAGAAGGGGTGGGAAGCTGCTAACTGACGGTGCTGCAGTGGCGGATGCCCCATGAGGAGGTCCCGGGGTACCGCGGTGGCGCAGGCGGGTGAAAAAGGAGGAGCAGAGTCAGGGGGCGGTTGGGAAGCAACGCGATAAAAGGGGGAAAGAGGGAGAGAGCGGGAAGCCAATTCCAGGCGGTCTCCCAGTTAAGTACTAACCAGGCCTGACCCTACTTAGCTTCCAGAGATAAGACGAGATCGGGCGCGTTCAGGGTGGTATGGCCATAGACGCCTGGCAGCCCCAAGAGCTCCACTCAGTCTTGCGCGCCCGACTCCAGACATCCCGGCAACCCCGGATCCACAGGGCTGGGATCAAGTATCCCTGAGCTGCTCGACAGCGGCCGGGCTAGTCCGCTGTCCCCCTCTACCGGCCGCTCTCCCCATCTACGTGCGAGCACGGTCCGCCGCCTCGCTGCGCCTTCAGCTGGCCTCCGAGAGCCTCCCGCAGTAGCCGGTGGCCAGGCCAAGCGCGAGACCGCCACAGCGCCGACCTTCTGCCGGGCGGGGGCGCCAGAGGCCTCTGTCTCCCCTACAGGCTTCGGGCTCTGGAGGTGGCCTCCCTTCAGCCGAAGCTCCAGGCCTTCCCCCAGCTCCCGAGCTCCCGAGCTTCCACCATATCCGGCCTGCTCAGGACCGGGTGTGCTCCGAGGCGTCAGGGCCCAGGGCCCAGGGCCCAGGGTCCTGGTATCCCCTCCGGTACTCTGCCTTAGCATTGAGGGATTGTTTTGAATCCCTCGCCACCCCTCCTGCAAGGCCCCCTCTTGCCCCACCCACCCAGAGCCTCCAGGGCTGCCCAAGGGCAATCAGCCGACCCAGTCCTGCAGGCGCTCTTTCTCACAACGCCTTCACCCCCGTCCCCTGTCCCGACGAGGACCCAGCCTGTGGGCAACAAGGGGGCCAGGTGGGTTCTGCTTTGTCCCGCGCTGGCACCAAAGCCGGCAGCCTGATCCTGGGAGAGAAGGGCTGAGGGACACCCAGACACAACTCACGACCACCATGAGCAAAACCACCCATTCACACAGGGGAGCACGCGCGCGGCCACACACACAGCTTGAAGGAGAGCAAGAGCGAGAGGGATGGAGAGAGAGAAACGGAGGGAGAGAGAGACAGCGATAGAGAGACATGGCGGGGAGACAGAGAGAGCGCGCGAGGTGGAGAGGTGGAGGGGGAAGAAGAGAAAGAGAGAGGGTGAGGAAGCTAGGGAGTGAAAGCGATAGAGCCTTGGAGAGAAAGCGCTCTTCAAGCCATAGAGAGAGAGACAGGGTGAGGGAGGGGGGAGAGAGAGTGGAAGAAGAGAAAGAGAGAGGGTGAGGGACCTAGAGAGGGAGTCTTCTGCTCTGGTAGACAGGGCCCCTTTGAGCAGGCCGGGGTAGGGTGGAGGGTGCTTGAGCTGGGCCAGAACAGGGTGGCAGGGCCGCCCACCAGGGTGGGTCAATGGAGCCCTGAGACGTGTTTTTTCTTGGATTGGTTCGTTGCGTTGGAGGTGCGTTTCGTAGGGTTTTTCCTTTGTTTGCTCCTTCCTGTCCACTTGTTGCAGTGGGCCCCGAGATTTGTAGACTCTCCTGGTCCGTCTGGCGAGAGCCCTGACGCTGAGAGTGCCCATGGGGCCTGAGGCCTGGGTCTCTCTCGTGTCCTTGGGACTGGAGTTTACACGAAGTTGTTGGCAATGGGATTCCGAGTGTACAGTTACGGCTTTCCTGCTGACTGGCGAAGGTAATGTCCTCCCCCGGGGAAAAGCAGCATTCTGGAGCGGAGGTCTTGGCTGGCATCTGTGGGACCCGCTGCCCCTGCCCGCCCCTTCCCCCAGCTTGGACTGTAGATGCCGCGCCGGATGAATGAATTGAATTGCCTGGGGGTCCCGGGAGCGAGAACCTCCCAGGACTGCAAGGAGCCCGCCCCTGCGTCTTTGAGGTCCGGCCGGGCCCGCCTCTCCCCGCGCAGCGAGCCAGGCTCCTGCTGCAGCGGCGGCGGCGAGGCGGAAGAGGTGGGATGCTGCTACCTAGTGGTGCTGCAATTGTGGACACCCATGAGGAGGTCCCGGGCTGCGGCGGGGACGCAGGCCTGCAGAAAAAGGGGAGCAGAGTTGGGGGGGGTTGGGAAGCAGGGCGATAAAAGGGGTAAACAGGGAGGAAGCAGGAAGCCAAAATGCCTTCAGCACCCGGTATTTCTGCTGTGGGAAACTGGGGACCAGAGAGACCGATATGGGAAAACAGGAGGATGTTTCTATTAAGGTACACACTGGTTCAGTGGATCCCCATTCAAAAAGCTGAGCGTTGAACAAAAACAGAGTCTGGCTTATAAAGGCTAGCATACAAGAGCAAAACAAAGGCAGTAAATCATATATTGACAGGTCACGTAATCTATAGCATAACTGATGACTTGACATAACTTGTGGTTTTGTAGCTGCTTCGAAAGAAAAAACAAGAACTGTCTAAATAATTTGTCTTTTTTTTTTTTTTTTTTTTTCCTTCACGCTTGCTCCAGAGGAGGGGTGTCTAGGGCCTATTCCTTTGGTTTTGATTTCAGGGACAGCGTTATCTTTTTTTTTTT
>NW_016823289.1:56454-61585 GCF_001698545.2 Rhinopithecus bieti | reverse complement strand
CCGAGAACATGCCACTGTACTCCAGCCTGGGCGAGAGAGCAAGACTCTGTCTCAAAAAAAAAGGGGGGGACTTGAGAGAGTGGGTTCACTTTCTTCCTCCCTGTGAGGACCCATAGGTAGTGCCAGCAGTGAGGAACAGGCCCTCCCCAGATACGCAACCTACAGGCGCCTATATCGTGGACCTCCCAGTCTTCTGAACCATGAGAAAGTAAATTTCCATTCTTTATAAATTACCCAGTTTACTCAAAAAAAAAATTTTTTTTTGAGACAGGGTTTCCCTCTCTTGCCCAGGCTAGAGTTAAGGAGCACCATCTCTGCTCACTGAAATCTCCGCCTCGCAGGCTCAAGCAATCATCCTACCTCAGCCTCCTGAATAACTTGGATTGCAGGCATATGCCACCACGCCTGGCTAACTTTTCTATTTTTTGTAGAGACAGGATCTCGCTACATTGCCCAGGCTAGTCTTGAACTCCTGGGCTCAAGGAATCCTCCTGCCCTGGCCTCCTAAAGTGCTGGGATTGCAGGCTTAAGCCACCACACCTGACCTTGCTTATTCCTTTTTACAATTTCTCTGCCTACATTTTAACAGGATCTCTGAAGGGAGGTAGTCAAAAGTGTGATCCAGTTTTGTCATATTGAATAGAAGGTCTTTAAATTTTTATTGTATTTAAAACTAGGTAGCAGCCGGGCAAGGTGGCTCACGCTTGTAATCTCAGCACTTTGAGAGGCTTGGGCAGGGAGGATTGTTTGAGGCAGGAGTTCGAGATCAGCTTGCGTTAACACAGTGAGATCCCGTTCTTTTTTAAATTTATTTTCTTGTCTTTCTTTTTCTTTAAATCAGACAGAGTTTTGCTCTGTTGCCCAGGCTGGAGTGCAATGGCGCCACCTTGGCTAACTGCAACGTCCGCTAACTGCAACCTCTGCCTCCCACAACCTCTGCCTCCCAAGTTCAATTGATCGTCCTGCCTCAGCCTCCTAAGTAGCTGGGACTACAGGCACGCACCACCACGCCCAGCTAATTTTTGTATTTTTAGTAGAGAGCAGGTTTCACCATGCAGGCCAGGCTAGTCTCGAACTCCTCACCTCAAGTGATACACCTGCCTCGGCCTCCCAAAGTGCTGGGATTACAGGCGTCAGCCACTGCGCTCAGCTGAGACCCCATTCTTTTGTTTGTTTGTTTGTTTTGTTTTGTTTTTTTGTTTGTTTTTTTGAGACGGAGTCTCGCTCTGTCGCCCGGGCTGGAGTGCAGTGGCTGAATCTCAGCTCACTGCAAGCTCCGCCTCCCGGGTTTACACCATTCTCCTGCCTCAGCCTCCTGAGTAGCTGGGACTACAGGCGTCCGCCACCTCGCCCGGCTACATTTTTGTATTTTTTAGTAGAGACGGGGTTTCACCGTGTTAGCCAGGATGGTCTCGATCTACTGACCTCGTGATCCGCCCGTCTTGGCCTCCCAAAGTGCTGGGATTACAGGCTTGAGCCACCGCGCCGAAGCGAGCTTGCTAGGTAGAGGAAAACTTGTTCTTTTTTTTTTTTTTAAACCATTCTGGGCCTTGGCTTTTACTTCTCAGACTAGGTCACTGACCTTCTTAAAGCATTGTCTGTTACTTTTCTTGGAGTGAATGAATGTAGTACTTATTGTCATTATTTTCAAATTTCTGCCTCAGTTTTCCCCTTTGATGCTTTTTATAAACAAGATTTAAATAGAAAGCATCACTATTACTTGATTCTGTTTGAAAGAACAGTTTTTCTTTTTTAGGAACAGGCTGATATTTACACAGAGCCATTAGCTGAGTGGTAGTCTGCTTAGCTACAATTGCCTCTATAGTTGATTTAATGCTCCTAACCAGGAGGGGTAAAAGACAAGGAAGTATCAAGCAACCTCCTAGTATGACTGGAACTACTCCTGTTAATGTTTCGAATCCACTGAAAGAGGTGAACCGGCCTCCAACGATGGAATCAGGAGTCCACCCTTTCCAGGTCTGGACTGGAGCATGGGCTAATTTTCTCATTCTTGCAGTCATTTGGGTAATAGCTTTTCTATTGTCATCGATTTCTAGGCAGCAATTAGTTAGATTAAACTTTCCACATACTTCTCCTTCCTGGGCTAGGAGATAGTCTAAAGCCAGTCTATTTTGATAAATGGTGTTTCTAATTTTTGTGGCCTGTTGGGCCAATAAGTCTAATGCATTTGCTGTTTCATTAGTGATAATTTCAAGGACTGCTTGCAGACTTGTGATGTGGGTAAGCATGTAAATTGGGGTGCAGTACCCCCATGACCTATCTTGTGCCCAGGTAACTGGCCCACAGTATTGAATTATTCTTTCAGGTGGCCAATCTGTGTCTTTCTAATCTCCTATTTTATGTCTTTTTATGTCTACATTTCTTTGTTTCTTCCTTTAATTTCATCATAGACAGGATACCCTAAGGTTTCCTCTTGTTGCAGTGGAAGCAAAAAGAAAGACAGCCTAATTGTTCTAAGTACACAAGCCCCTGTCCTTTTGTCTGGTAACTGTTGGTTGGCCCGTGGCCCACAAATCCAATAGAGACAAGAGGGTGCCTGCCAGGTATTTAGAACTTCAAGCTGATACCAGGTGTGATTTAGAGAAGAGAAACAGGAGAATGGATTTGGATGAGGTGATTTGAAACTATTTTTACCTTGCAAGAAAGTGATTTCTTAGTGTTTCATTATAATATTGCAGTACTAAACATATTAATTCTTCTACTGGGTCTGTAAAAGCTTTTCCTCAATGAGCAACACAGTATCCCCTGATAATAGAAGCTTTTAAGAACCAGAAGCTTGAACTTGTGGGCGTCGGTTCAGGGCAAGAGTCTGTCAGAGTTAAGTTATCTTGTGGCATTACCTCTTTTGCTTTCTAAGGCTACTGGTTTCCTATGTTAGTTCCTCCACAAACATAACATGAGGAAACGCCTAGGCTGCTGGCAGTGTTTTCAGCCAGCTGAGCAAACAGGTTCTCGGCTAAAGAAGGAGGCCCTGGTAACTTCTAGTCTACATGCTTATAGAATGACTTAAAGACCTGGAATTTTTGCTGGTCTGGATGGGTCCAGGTTCCTTTTTTGATACATATAGGTAGGGTATATGATAACATATAGGTCAGTTGCTGGGTACTTTCTTATGTAGACATGCATGGGGTAACCTGTAGTCCACATGGGTAAGTCTGGCTTTAGAATGGTGAAGCTTGTAGGGGTACAGGTTTTTGTTTCACAATCTGGTTTTACTGGCATTTTAGTAAGCGTAATTGGCCTCTGTTGTGTGCTAGGGTGCCGTGAAATACAATATGTACAATCTTTTTCTGTGGTCCCAGGGGAACAAAATGGCGTTATTCTTGGTATGCATACATATTTGTAGTCATTTCTATAATATCTTTCTAAAGGTAAGTTACCACAGACAAGTGAGTCTAGGTATGCTGACTGACAGACTTCAAAGTACAGAGAAGTAGGCTCTTGGTAAAAGGGAGGGACCTTCGTCTGGTTTAAGAGGGGACCTTCTTTTGACTTTGAATGAATCTCAAACTATGCACCAGGTGAAAATTTAAGGTCATAGCATACATAAGGCTGGCCATCCTCTGGGACAGACTGAATAGGTAGTCTCATTGTAAGTACAAGTGCAAGTTCCTAGGTGGGTTCCAGTACACTCATAATAGGTCCAGTACAATAGAGTTCTAGTTATGCTCTTCCCTGACTATGTAATATGTGTACAGTTGGGGCACCCTTCTAGGGATGCTTCTTTTAGCATGGTTAAAGGGCGTAACAACAGCAAAACAGTGTATGGCATATTTCATATCTAGCAAGGACAGAAGAGGTCCTTACATGGGGAAGGAGATTGAGCACAGCGACAGAACAATAGTAAAACAGTATTACAAAGAAAACTACTAGTTGTAAGATTTCTAACTGCATTTATTTGCTTTATAAGTCATCAAGCTTTGGCTGTACATAGACTAGTCAGCTTCTGGTGTGTGGCTAGAGCAGGGCTTGTTGTCTCCTCAAGCTTCAGCTATGCATAGGGTCAGCTTCTGGTGTGTGACTAGAGCAGGGCTTGTTGTCTCCTCAAGCTTCAGCTGTGCATAGACTGGTCAGCTTCTGATGTGACCAGAGCAGGGCAGTTGCCTTTAGCAGGAGCTTAGTCTTGTCTCTGGATCAGCTGGATTGGATGATCTGGGTCCTGCTGGCTGGTCTACTTGTCTTGAGCTGCCAGTTTCAGCTGACTGTGGTGGATCTAAGGCACAACACCTGCAACTTTAACAGCAGTGGGAGTGGACAAGATTACAGTATAGGGCCCATCCCATATGGGTCCTAGAGAAGTTAGACTCCACTTTTTAACTTAAATGGAGTCACCAGGTTTAAAGGGGGTATGCTGGGTCTGTCAGGCTTATAGGCATTCTTTCATGTACCTAACTATGGACACTTTGCAAGGCTGTCCTTAAAGCCTTCATTTGCTTTCTTAAGGTTAATTCTCCTAGTTCACAGAGATCGCTTTTAATTTGACTTATGATTGGGGAAGGCTGACCAAACAAAATTTCACAGGGCAAATACTGAGTGTTTTTTCAGTGGGGGTGCATGTGACTCGGAGGAGGAACATAGGTAAGACCTGATCCTAACGCTGATGAATTTCCTGGCAATTTTTCTTCTGTAGCTTCTTGGGTGTCTGGTTCATGCATTCAACTTTTCCTGAACTTTGTGGCCGATAGGCTTCTATTTTATTTTTAACAATCTTGTTAAATCTTGCACTATTTCGGCCACAACTGCCGGCCCATTGGCTGATCTTAAAGTTAAAAGCCGTCTAAACCTGGGGATAATATCTCATAACAGTACTGTAGTCACTTCTCGTGCTTTTTCTGTCCTGGTGGGGAAAGCCTCAACCCACCTTGAAAAGGTGAAAATAAGCACTAGCATGTACCAATAGCCCCTGGCATGGGGCAGTTCTGTAAAGTCTATAAGCAAGTTTTCACAAGGCATGGTTCCTACTTTCTGAATTCCTGGGAGCCGAGTGGGGTCCTGTCGGGGGTTGTTCTGAGCACAGGTTAAGCAATGTTCACAAATAGCTTGAGTGATGGCAGATGGCCGTGGCACACAGAAATGGCATTTCAGTAAAAAAAAAGTAAAAAAAAAAAAA
>NW_016823289.1:21330-55698 GCF_001698545.2 Rhinopithecus bieti | reverse complement strand
AATGGCATTTCAGTAAGATTTCTAGTGCCGTTTTCTTATATGAGTTCCTTTATGATTTTGCTTCACAAACTTAGGAGCTAGCATCTCTGGAATGGCTTCTTCTATCGAAGAATTTCCACCACCCTCCTTCAATATATTTTCTAGCTTCCTGGGTAAACCAGGCTATTTCATTTGGAGTATAACTTGGGTCCTCTTGGAGAGGGTCCTCTGGGAGGAGAGGCATAGCTAAGGCTTCCTCTTCAAAATGCAGTGTAATCATTGCTGCCCACTTTGCCTCTCTGTCTGCCTTTCTGTTTCCTCTGGCTTCTGGCGTTCCTGCCTTTTGGTGCCCTCTGCAGCACATTACAGCTGCTTTTTCTGAAGCCTATACAGCCTCTGAGAGCTGTAGAATCTCTTCCTTGTACTTTATATCTTTGCCTCCAGCTGTTAAAAGTCCTCTCTCTTTGTATATAGCTCGATGTACATGCAATGTAGCAAAAGCATACTTGGAATCAATGTAAATATTGACCTTCTTGTCTTTTGCTAGCAACAGTGCTCTTGTCAGGGCTATTAATTCTAACTTTTGAGCTGATGTTCCAGTAAGCAGAGGCTGAGCCTCTACTACTGAGCCTAATGTTACCACTGCATATATGGCATGTCGAACCTCTGCTAGCACAAAATTACTTCCAACTGGGTCTCTGTACTTGACAACTGGGTCTCTGAGGGGTCTGTCTGTAAGATCTTTCTGACTGTAGGATACCTCATCTACTATTTTAACACAGTTATGAAGGGGAGCTCCCAGTTGGACGGGGAGCAGAGTAACTGGGTTTAGGGTGCTCACTGTCTCTAAAGTTATGTAAGAGTATTCACATAGAAGCCTTTGGTACTGAGTCATCCTTGGGTTTGATAACCAATGATGGTCTCTTTGATCCATTAAAGTTGTAACTGAGTGTGGCACCTGCATGGATAGCTGCTGTCCTAGAGTTAATCTGCTAGCTTCTTCTGTGAACAAGACGTTGGCAGCTAATGCTTTAAGGCGAGGAGGCCATCTTCGTGCCATGGAGTCCAGTTGTTTGGATAAATATGCCGCTGGGTGATGCCAGGATCCTATAAATTGAGTCAGAACCTCTATAGCCATTCCTTTTCATTCATGAACACATAGAAAGAAAGGCTTAGTTATATCTGGTAGTCCTAAGGCTGGGACATGAGTTAAAGCTTCTTTGATCTGTTTGATTGCTAGTTCCCGATTAGTTTCCCAAAGGAAGGGCTCTTTTCTCCCCGCCTTGTGGCTTCATATAATGGCTTAGCCATCAGTGAAAAAATTGGAATCCAGATGTGGTAGAATCCTGCTGCCCTTAAAAATTCTCTTATTTGACATTGGGTGGTCAGGGTTGGAAGCACACAAATGGCTTGCTTTCACTCATAGCCAAGCCGGTGTTCCCCTTGGCTCACTGTGAAACTTAGCTATTTAACCTCTTCATGGCAAATTTGGGCTTTCTTTTTAGATACTTTGTAACCTGCTTTCCATAGGAGATGGAGGTCCTGGGTTCTCTGATAACAGTCCTTTCGTGTTGGGGCCGCCAAAAGAAGGTCATCCATGTACTGTAACAAGGTGCAGTTGTCATTTAGTGGGGTATAGGCCTTGAGGTCTGAGGCCAATTCTTCCGCAAAGATTTTGGGAGAGTTTTTAAACCCTTGCAGGAGCCCAGTCCAGGTGAGCTGTGTAACTTCTTTGTCCCATTGAAATGCAAAGATAGGCTGACTAACTGTACCAGCAGATACAAAAGAAAGTGTCCCTTTAGTCTAAGATTGTAAACCAGGTAGCACTTGCTGGAATGAGTCTCATTAAAGTATACGGGTTGGGAACTGCTGGATGAATGGTTACCATGGCCTGGTTTATGGCATGCAAGTGTAGAACTGGTCAATACTCATCAGACCCTGCTCCTGGCAGTGGCTTTTGTACTGACAAAAGAGGAGTATTCCAGGGCAACTGGCTTTGGACTAAAATTCAATGTTTATAGAGCCGCTCTAAGTGTTTACTATTGCCCTGTACAGCCTTTTGGGGAACTGGGTACTGATCAACCCAAACAGTATTTGCCCCTGGTTTTAATTCTAATACCATTGGCACATGATTTACAACTAGCCCAGGTGGGTTGTCCTCAGCCCACACTCCAGGAATTTCTCTGACTAACTGAAATAATAATTTTTCTTCCTCTTGTGTACAAGGTTGCATTGGTGCCTGCAATTTCTTTCTATAAAGTCTCCACTCCTCAGCCTGTGGGACAGTAAGCCTTTTTGGGAACTGGGAACTGACGAACCTGAATAGGAGTTGCTCCTGGTTTTAATACTATTGTTGCATGATTTACAGCTAACCTAGAAATAGTTTCTTTCTATAAAGTCTCCACTCCTGAGTCTGTGGGACAGTAAGGGTTAACACCATGGCCTTCAGGTGAGTTAGATTTAAAGTCATATCTCCCTGCAGGCCAAAAGTAATCTGTGCTTTCAGTTTTTGAAGTAGGTCTGTCCATAACAAGAGAACTGGACAATCTGGAAGGTGTAGGAATTCATGTTGAACTTTTTGTCCTCATATAACACACCTCCTTGACTGGCAGAATGCCCTTTTCTCTGAGACTCCAGTAGCCCCTACGATATTTATATAGTTTTTGGATAGTGGCCCTATGGGTCGAGTTACTACAGAGTGTTCAGCCCCAGTATCTATCATAAAGTCCATCAATTAGCCTCCAACTTCTAAAGTGACCATGAGCTCCTGGAGGCCTAATGAGAAGGAGCCCAGTCTGTCCTAGTCCTCATATCTTTCAGTCCCTGCCAGTCTGATTAGATAAGTATCTCCTTCTCCTAGGGTATGGCAACTCCTGGCCAGTTGCATCTTTGTTTCACAGCCTTGGCCATTTTTCTCGCCTTCTGGGCATTCATCTTTCCAGTGTCCTTTCTTTTTGCATCACACACATTGATCCTTCTCTAGCCTTGGTTGGCTCTCCAATCCCTATCTAACTTGACCCCTTCCACGTCCATGTCTACGTCCACGTCCTCTCACATAGCTAGTCCCTCTTTCTATGAGTACTGTCACTAACAGATCAGCCTTCTTTTAAAGCCTCTGTTTGGCTTCCTTCTTTGTCTTCTGGTCACAGTTAATGTACACCTTGGTGACTACTTCTATAACCTGGGTGACATTCATGCCTGTGAAGCCTTCCAGTTTCTGAAGCTTTCACTGAATGTCACCCTGGGCCAGTCATACAAATGATGTATTCACTATAAGCTGATTTTCAACAGCCTCAGGGTGAAACGGGATGAAAAGCTGGTATGCCCCTCAGAGTCTTTCATAAAACTGGCTAGGGCTCTCATCACTTCCCTGAAGCACCGTTGCCATCTTTCCTACATTGATTGCCTTTTTTTCCACCATCGTGTAGCCCTTGCAGAAGTGCCTGTTGGTATCTCTGCAAACGCTGAAGCTAGGTCACATTTTCCATGTCTCATTTGGGATCTTGGTCTGGGAACTGGCCCTGAGTGTATGCCTGAGCATTCACTGTGTCTACTGGTGCATTGACTTCTAGCCAGGGTAGAGCTGCCTGGGTTACTCTCCTGCACTCCTCAGTGTTAAACAGCATGAGAAGAAGCTGCCTGCAATCTGGCCATGTTGGATTGTGTGTCAGAAAGATGGACTACATCAGACTGATAAGAGTTTGGGGCTTCTCCATATAGGCTGGAGTATGATGTTTCCAGTTTAAGAGATCAGTGGTTGAAAAGGGTTGAGAGATGAAAGTTCATTGCCCCACATGGAGTTGGCCTTGGTCATAATAATAAATGCATCCTCACATCTCCCTGAGAGGTATTTGAATAGCTCAAGCATGACCAGATCTGAGACGGCCTGCTTGACTGTCTTGACTTCCTTCCCTGGCCTCCCGAGGCTCAGATCCTTTCCTTTGGGTTGAAAGTTGGTGCATGCTAGCTCCTGAATTTGGTTCCTGGGGGGCTGTGGCCTCGACAAAGGAGAGTAGCCTGCAACATGTGGAAGATCAATCTCTGCCCCTCTGGCAGCTCCTGGAAGACTGGCCCCTCTTTCTCCCTCTGGGACTTTCCCTTTAACTCTGTGTCTGCCGGCAAAGCTGCTCTTACTTCCATTTTTGGCTTGGCTTAGGCCACAAGTGTTTTGCAATTAGCTGCTAAACAGGGTTGGATCCATGCTGGTCTTGTCCGTGCAATATTTAACCTTGAGTCAATATAAGAAAATTGATCGAGATGCCCATGCTGTCCTCTGATCCCTGTCACCACCTTAAATACATGGCCAATCATCAGAGACACAACAAATAAAGAGAATTTTAGACAAATATCCCTGATGAACATCGATGGAAAAATCCTCAGTAAAATACTGGCAAACTGAATCCAGCAGCACATCAAAAAGCTTATACAACACGATCAAATTGGCTTCATCCCTGGGATGCAAGGCTGCTTCAACATATGCAAATCAATAAATGTAATCCATTATACAAACAGAACCAAAGACGAAAACCACATGATTATCTCAATAGATGCAGAAAAGGCCTTCAACAAAACTCAACCGCCCTTCATGCTAAAAACTCTCAATAAACTAGGTATTGATGGGACATATCTTAAAATAATAAGAGCTATTTATGACAAATGCACAGCCAATATCATACTGAATGGGAAAAAACTGGAAGCATTCCCTTTGAAAACTGGCACAAGACAGAGATGCCCCCTCTCACCACTCCTATTCAACATAGTGTTGGAAGTTCTGGACAGGGCAATCAGGCAAGAGAAAGAAATAAAGGGTATTCAATTCGGAAAAGAGGAAGTCAAATTGTCCCTGTTTGCAGATGACATGATTGTATATTTAGAAAACCCCATCGTCTCAGCCCAAAATCTCCTTAAGCTGATAAGCAACTTCAGTAAAGTCTCAGGATACAAAATCAATGAGCAAAAATCACAAGCATTTCTATACACCAATAACAGACAAACAGAGAGCCAAATCATGAGTGAACTCCCATTCACAATTGCTTCAAAGAGAATAAAATACCTAGGAATCCAACTTACAAGGGATGTGAAGGACCTCTTCAAGGAGAAATACAAACCACTGCTCAACAAAATAAAAGAGGACACAAACAAATGGAAGAACATTCCATGCTCATGGATAGGAAGAATCAATATTGTGAAAATGGCCATACTGCCCAAAGTAATTTATAGATTCAATGCCATCCCCATCAAACTACCAATGACTTTCTTGAAAGAATTGGAAAAACTTCTTTAAAGTTCATATGGAACCAAAAACACCCCACATTGCCAAGACAATCCTAAGCCAAAAGAACAAAGCTGGAGGCACTATACTACCTGACTTCAAACTATACTACAAGGCTACAGTAACCAAAACAGCATGATACTGGTAACAAAACAGACATATAGACCAATGGAACAGAACAGAGCACTCAGAAATAATACCACACATCTACAACCATCTGATCTTTGACTAACCTGACAAAAACAAGCAATGGGGAAAGGACTCCCTCTTTAATAAATGGTGCTGAGAAAACTGGGTAGCCATACGTAGAAAGCTCAAATTGGATCCCTTCCTTACACCTTATACAAAAATTAATTCAAGATGGATTAAAGACTTAAATGTTATACCTAAAACCATAAAAACCCTAGAAGAAAACCTAGGCAATACTATTCAGGACATAGGCATGCGCAAGGACTTCATGACGAAAACACCAAAAGCAATGGTAACAAAAGACAAAATTGACAAATGGGATCTAATTAAACTAAAAAACTTCTGCACAGCAAAAAAACTACCATCAGAGTGAACAGGCAACCTACAGAATGGGAGAAAATTTTTGCAATCTACTCATCTGACAAAGGGCTAATATCCAGAATCTACAAAGAACTTAAACAAATTTACAAGAAAAAATCAAACAACCCCATTAAAAAGTGGGTGAAGGATATGAATAGACACTTCTCAAAAGAAGACATTTATGCAGCCAACAGACACATGGAAAAATGCTCGTAATCACTGGCCTTCAGAGAAATGCAAATCAAAACCACTACGAGATACCATCTCACACCAGTTAGAATGGTGATCACTAAAAAGTCAGGAAACAACAGGTGCTGGAAAGGATGTGGAGAAATAGGAACACTTTTACACTGTTGGTGGGACTATAAACTAGTTCAACCATTGTGGAAGACAGTGTGGCAATTCCTCAAGGATCTAGATCTAGAAATCCCCTTTGACCCAGCCATCCCATTACTAGGATATACCCAAAGGATTATAAATCATGCTGCTATAGAGACACACGCACACTTATGTTTATTGTGGCACTATTCACAATAGCAAAGACTTGAAACCAACCCAAATGTCCATCAATGATAGACTGGATTAAGAAAATGTGGCACATATACACCATGGAATACTATGCAGCCATAAGAAAGGATGGGTTCATGTCCTTTGTAGGGACATGGATGAAGCTGGAAACTATCATTCTGGGCAAACTATCGCAAGGACAGAAAACCAAACACCGCATGTTCTCACTCATAGGTGGAAATTGAACAATGAGAACACTTGGACACAGGGTGGGGAACATCACACCCTGGGGCCTGTCATGGGGTGGGGGAGAGGGGAGGGATAGCATTAAGAGATATACCTCATGTAAATGACGAGTTAACGGGTGCAGCACACCAACATGGCACTGTATACATATGTAACAAATCTGCACATTGTGTACATGTACCCTAGAACTTAAAGTATATTAAAAAAAAAAGTACACGGCCAATTATTTACCTTTCTATAGTTTCATTGGCCGGCCATCCAATACCAAAAGAAGTCCATTCTAATGCACAGAGTGTTCTCAACCTCTGGGGGGTTAGCTTAGTTCCATAATCCCCTGCATAACCTTTCTTAAAGTTCTGTATCACGCACTCTAATACGGTAGGTTTTCATGACTTTTCTTCCACTTTCCTCCCTTTACGATGCGGCGCACTCACTATTCTTTTCATTTCGGACTGGCCAGATCATCTCCTATTACAGCAGTTATCAGTCTCCTCTTAGCTAGGAGAGTTCCTTATTCCCACCACAGCTGTTGCAGCCATGGGGCAGCTCCTATTAGCCGAATGCAGATCACAACTAGCCCAGGTCAGCCCCACACTTCACTTGGAGCACAGTCCATGCTAAAACATCTGTGGCTCCCCATGTGACTCCCTGCATTGGTTCCTCCCAGAACTGTCTCTTTCACACACTTTGACACACCTCTGCACTCCCAGTTCCTGTGTTCCTGTTTGGGGTGGCGAGCCCCTCTTGCCACCCCCAGACTCTCTGGGTTGGATTACTAGTTACACCCTGGGAGTTGATCAAGCTCCCTCCTTCCATCCTTATGGGGCCGGTCCTGCCTTGAGCCCCAAAGCCTTACCATGGTTCTGAAGGATGTGCACTGTTCCTGGAATCATCCTATAGCCCCTCAGTTTCCACTGCACTGCTGGGTAGGAGTTCCGGGTCATGGGAGAGCCAATCTCCCCCCCGATCTGAATTTCTCTTGGCAGTGCCTGGGGTCACAGGTTTCCCTGGACCCAGGGCTCCAGCCCCACAGGCAAAGGAGATAATAAGCCTGTTGTCTTCACTCCTCCTAGCTGGCTCATGAAAATGTGGGAAACTGAGGACCAGAGAGACCAATATGGGAAAACAGGATAATGTTTAATTTAAGGTATGCACTGGCTCAGTGGCTTCACATCCAAAAAGCTGAGGCTTGAACAAAAACAGAGTTTGACTTATATAGGCTAGCATACAATTGCAAAACAAAGGCAGTAAGTCATATAACGACAGGTCATGTAATCCATAGCATCACTGATAACTGGGCATAACTTGTGGCCTTGTAGCTGTGTTGAAAGGAAAAACAAAAACTGGCTAAATATAGACATTTGTTCTTTTTTCCCCCCCTCACCCTTGCTCTGGAGGGGAGGCATCTGGAACCTATTCATTTGGTTTCGACTTCTCGAACAGCATTATTTTATAACTTTCCTTGAAGTTAGCTTGCTAGGCAGAAGAAAACATGTTCTTTTCTTTTAACCTTTGCCTTGCCACATTCTGGGCCTTGGCTTTTACTTCCAGACTAGGTCACTACGACCTTCTTATAGCCTTGTCTGTTACTTTTCTTGGAGTGAATGAATGCAATACTTATTATTATTTTTAAATTTCAACCTAATTCCCAGGCATTCTCCCATCCAAGTACTAACCAGTTCTGCCACCCATGTACTAACCAGGCCCAACCCTGCTTAGCTTCTGAAATCAGATGAGATCAAGTGCCTTCAGGGTGGTCTGGCCGTAGATGCTGACAGTGGTGCCTGGCTGCCCCAAGAGCTCCTACCAGCCATGTGAGCCTGACTCCAGGCATCCCTAACACACCGGGGCCAAGGGGCACGGATCAGGGACCCCCAAGTGGCTTGCCTGCAGCCTGGCTGGGCCGCTCTCCCCCTCGATGCCTGAGCACTGCCGGCTGCTGCGCTGCACCTCCAGTTCAGCCTCCCAGAGCCTCCCACCATCGCTGGTGGCAAGGCCATGCCTGGGACTGCCACATTGTCATCCTGCTGCAGAGTGGGGGCGCCAGAGGCCTCTAACCCCTGCCCAGGCTTCAGGCTCTCCAGGTAGCTTCCCTTCTGCGGATGCTCCAGGCCTTCCCCTGGCTCCTGAGCTCCCGAGCTTCCACCAAATCGGCCCACTTAGGACGGGGTGTGCTCCAAGGCATCAGCATCCAGGGCCAATAGTCCTGGGATCCCCTCCGGTCCTCTGCCTTACCGCTAAGGGATTGTTTTGGATCCCTTGACACCCCTCTGCGGGGCCCCTCTTGCCCCACCCATCCAGAGCTGCCAGGGCTGCTTAAGGGCAATCAGCCAGCCCAGCCCCAAGGGCCCTCATTCTCACAATGCCCCCACCACTGTCGTCTGTCCCAACAAGGACCCAGCCCGTGGGCAACAAGGGAGCTGGTGGGGCCCTGCTTTGCACCATGCTGGCACTAGAGCTAGCAGCCTGATCTCAGGAGACAGGGGCTGAGGCACACCCAGACACACCTCACGACCACCACAAGCAAAACCACCCACACACATAGGCGCACGCTTGCGGGCAAACATTCACCCACACACAGACATACAAAGACACAGACACAGCTTGAAGGAGAGCAAGAGAGGCATAGAAATGGAGGCATAGAAATGGAGGGAGAGAGAGACAGTGATAGAGAGACAGACAGAGTGAGTCAGTAGAGAGTGAGAGAAGGTGACAGAAAGAGTGCAAGGTGGAGGGGGAAGAAGAGAAAGAGAGAGGGTGAGGCAGCTAGAGAGCGAGAACAATAGAGCCTTAGAGGGGAAGAGCTCTGGTCTGGTAGACAGGGCCCCTTTGAGCAGGCCGGGATAGTGTGGTGGGTGCTTGGGCTGGGCCAGAACAGGGTGGCAGGGCTGCCCATGCAGGTGACCCAACTGAGCCCTGAGATGTGTTTTTTCTTGGATTGGTTGGTTGCTCGGGGGTGTGTTTCATAGGGTTTTTCTTTTGTTTGCTCCTCCCTGTCCTCTTGGTGCAGTGGGCCCTGAGATTTGTAGAGTGTGCCCCTCTGTCTGGCAAGAGCCATGGCACTGAGTGTGCCCACAGGGCCCAAGGCCTGGTGTCTCTTGTGTCCTCAGGACTACAGTTTACACGAAGTTGGTGGAAATGGGATTCTGGGTGCACAGGAACAGTTTTCCTGGTGGCTGGTGAAGGCAATGTCCTTTCCCCAGGGAAAGCAGCCCATGCATTCCAGAGCGGAGGTCTTGGCTGGCGTCTGTGGGACCTGCTGCCCCTGCCAGCCCCTTCTCCCAGCTTGGATGATTGCTGTGGAGCTGGATAAATGAATTGAATTGCCTGGGTGTCCTGGGAGTGGGAAGACACCTGGGACCGCAGGGGACCTGCCTCTGTGCCTTCAGGATTGGGCCCCAGCCCACTGCACCCCTGGAAGCAAGCTGGGATCCTACTGGGTCAGTAGTGAGGTGGAAGAAGTGAGATGCTGCTACCTGGTGGTGCTGCAGTGGTGGACCCCCACGAGGAGGTCCTGGGCTGTGGCGGGGGTGGAGGTGTGCGGAAAATGGGAGCAGAGTCAGGGGCGGTTGGGAAGCATGGTGATAAAAGGGGAAAGAGGGAGGGGCAGGAAGCCAAAAGCCTATGGCACCCAATATCTCCAGTGGGTCTCCCATCCAAGTACTGACCAGGCTTAACCCTGCTTAGCTTCCAAGATCAGACAAGATTGTCACATTCAGGGTGGCATGGCCGTAGATGCTGACAATGGTGTCTGGCTGCCCCAAGAGCTAGGACAAACGACTGCGCCAGACTCCAGTTGTCCCCGCCACCCCTGGGCCACAGGGCTTGGATCGGAGATCCCTGAGCTGCTCACCCGTGCCCAGGATGGCTGCTCCTCCCCTCTATGCCTGAGCACTGCCGGTTGCCTCTCTGAGCCTTCTGTTGGCCTCCCAGAGCCTCCTGCCATTGCTGGTGGGCAGGCCACACGCAGGATTGCCCCGGTGCTGCCCTGCTGCTGGGTGAGGACGCCAGAGGCCTCTGTCCCCTGCCCAGGCTTCGGGCTCTCTGCACGGGCCCCCTCCACTGATGCTTCAGGTCTTCCACCAGCTGCTGAGCTCCTGAGCTTCCACCACAGCGGGCCTGCTCAGGATAGGCTGTGGTCCAAGGCATCAGGGCCCAAGGCCCATGGTCCTGGGATCCCCTCTGGTCCTCTGCCTTACTGCTGAGGCATTTTGGATCCCTCGCTGCCCCTCCTGCAAGGCCCCCTCTTGCCCCACCTACCCACAGCCACCAAGGCTGCCCAAGGACAATCAGTTGAGGCAGCCCCGAGGGTCCTCTTTCTCACAACACCCCCAGCACTGTCACCTGTCCAGATGAGGACCCGTCCCATGGGCAACAATGGGTCCAAGGAGCCCTGCTTTGCCCCTCACTGGCACTAGAGCCGGCAGCCTGATCCCAGGAGACAGGGCTGAGGCACACCCAGAGATACCTCACCACCATGAGCAAAACCACCCCCCCACACATGGGTGCACATGTGCGGGCACACACACACACAGACACACAGACTAAGACACAGACACAGACAGCTTGTAGGAAAGCAAGAGAGAGGGATGAAGACATACAAATGGAGGGAGAGAGAGACAGTGATAGAGAGAGTGAGGGAGGAGAGAGAGAGAGAGAGAAAAGGTGACAGAAAGAGCATGAGGTGGAGGGGGAAGAAGAGAAAGAGAGAGGGTGAGGGGGCTAGACAGCAAGAGTGATAGAGCCTTGGAGAGGGAGTGCTCTGCTCTGGTAGACAGGGCCCCTTTGAGCAGGCCTGGGTAGGGTGGAAGGTGTTTGGGCTGGGCCAGAACAAGGTGGGAGGGCTTCCCACCTGGGTCAAGCAATGGAGCCCTGGGATGTGCTTTTTCTTGGATTGTTTGGTTGATTTGGGTTTGCATTTCATAGGGCTTTTCCTTTGTTGGCTCCTCTCTGTCCTCTTGGTACAGTGGTCCCCGAGATTTGTAGAGTGTGGCCATCCATCTGGTGACAGCCATGATGCCAAGTGTGCCCATGGGGCCCAAGGCCTGGGTCTCTCTTGTGTCCTTGGTACTGGAGTTTACATGAAATTGGTGGCAATGGGATTCCAGGTGCACAGGTGTTGCTGGATGCGGATGACTAGAGAGACCAGTATGGGTGAATACAGGATGATATTTATTTTAAGGTATGCACCAGCTCAGTGGATTCACATCCAAAAAGCTTAGCATTGAACACACACTGAGCAGGATTTTTATAAGCAAACTTACAGAAGCAAAACAAAGGCAGTTAATCATGCAATGACAGGTCATGTAATCTGTAGCATTACTGCTGCGTTGGCATAATTTGTAGCCTTGCATAGCTGATGGCCTTGTAATTGAATTGAAAGAAAAACAAAAACTGGCTAAATACAGACATTTCTCCTCTTTTTTTCTTCTTTTTTTCCCTCTTCACCCTTGCTCTAGAAGGGGGGTGTCTGGTTTCCTTTGGTTTCAACTTCTTGAACAGAGTTATCTTATAACTGTCCGTAAAGTGAGCTTGCTAGGCAGAGGAAAACTTGTTCTTCTTTTCTTTTTAACCCTGCCTTGCCACATTCTGGGCCTTGGCTTTTACTTTTCTTGGAGTGAATGAATGCAGTACTTATTATTATTAAATTTCTACCTCAGTTTCTCCCTTTGATGTTTTTTATAAACAAGATTTTAATAGAAAGCATCACTATTACTTGATTCCTTATGAAAGAGCAGTGCCTCCTTAGGCACAGGCTGACATTTACACAGAGACATTAGCTGAGTGGTAGTCTCCCTAGCTACAGTTGCTTCTATAGTTGATTGGATGCTTCTAGTTGGGAGGGGTAAGAGGCAAGGAAGTATTAAATGATTCCTAGTATGGCTAGAACTACTCGTATTAAAGTTTTGAATCCACTAAAGGAAGAAAACCAGCCTCCAAAGAGGGAATCAGGAGTCCACCCTTTTCAAGTCTGGACTAGAACATGGACTAATTTTCTCATTCTTGCAGTTATTTCCATAATAGCTCTCCCATTGTCATCAATTTCTAGACAGCAATTAGTTAGATTAAACTTTCCACATACTCCTCCTTCCTGGGCTAGGAGTTAGTCTAAGGTTAATCTATTTTGGTAAATGGCATTTCTCATTTATGTGGCTTGCTGGGCCGGTAAATCTAATGCATTTGCTGTTTCATTAGTGATGATTTCAAGTACTGCCTGCAACCTTATGATGCAGTTAAGCATGTAAATTTGGGTGCGGTATGCCCATGACCCCTCTTGTGCCCACATAGCTGGCCCATAGTATTGAATTATTCTTCAATAGGGGGCCAATCTCTGTCCTTCCAATCTCCTATTTTTATGTCTACATTTCTTTTGTTTATTCTTTTAATTTCATCATAGACAAGATACCCTAAGATTTTTCTTTGTTGCAGTGGGAGTAAGAAGAAGGACGGCTTATTTGTTCCAAATAGACAAGACCCTGTCCATTTGGCTGGTAACTGTTGGTGGGCCCATGGCCCACAAATCCAATAGAGACCAGAGGGTGCTTGCCAGGTATTTGAAGCTTCAAGCTGATACCAAGTGTGAGTTAGAGAAGATAAATGAGAGAATGGATTTGGATGAGGTGATTTGGAGTCCTCTCTGCCCCGCCACAAAGTTTTCCTTAGTGTTTCATTATAATATTGGTGTCCTAAGCAGGTTAGTTCTCCTACTGGTTCTGTAAAATCTTTTCCCCAGTGAGCAACAAAATATCTCCCGATATTAGAAGTTTTTAGGAGCCAGAGGCTTGAACTTAGGAGGTCACTTTGGGGGAAGAGTCAGTCAGAGTAAAATTATCTGGTGGCATTAACTTTTTTGCTTCCCAAGGCCATTGGTCTCCCATGTTAGTTCCTCCACAAACATAACATGAGGAAATGCCTAGCCTGCTGGCAATGTTTTCAGCCAACTGAGCAAACAGATTTTTGAGTACAGGAGGAGGCTCTGATAACTTTTGATCCACATGCTTATAGAATGACTTAAAGACTCAGAAGTGTTGCTGGGCTGGACGGGTCTGTGTTCCTTTTTTTGATAACATATAGGTAGGTTGCTGAGTATGTGTGTATGTAGACATGTGTGGGGTAACCTGCAGTTCACATGGGTAAGTCTGGCTTTAGAATAGTGAAATTTAGAGGATTACAGGTGTTTGCTTCATGATCTAGTTTTCCCGGCATTTCAGTAAGCATAACTGGCCTCTGTTGTGTGCTAAGGTGCAATGATATACAGTATCAACAATCTTTTTCTGGGGTTCTAGGGGGAAAAGATGGAGTTACTCTTGGTATGCATACATATTTGTAGTCATTTCTATAGTATCTTTCCAAAGGTAGGTTACCATAGGGGGGTGAGTGTAGCTATACTGCCTGACAGGCATCAAAATACAGAGAAATAGGCCCTAGGTGAAAGGGAGGAACCTTGGTTTGGTTTAAGAGGGGACCTTCCTTTGACCTTGCACTAATCTCAAATCATTCACCAGGTAAAAATTTAGGATCATAGCAAACATGTGATTGGTTATGTCCTGGGTCACAAATTGAGTAGGTGGTCTGATTATAAGTACAAGTTCCTAAGCAAGTCCATGTAAACTCATAACAAGTATGGTACAATAGAGTTCTAGTGATACTGTTCCCTGACCAGTTAGTATGTGTACAGCGGGGACACCCTTCTGTAGGTTCTTCTTCTAGCATGGTTAAGGGGGTTAAAAACAGCAAAACAATGTACAGCTTATTCATATCCAGCAAGGACAGAAGAGGTCCTTACCTGGGGGAGGAGACTGAGCACCACAATAGAACAATAGAAAAAGTTAGTATTAGGGAAAGCTACTAGTCCTAAGATTTCTTTCTTTCTTTTCTTTTTCCATTTTTTTTTTTTTTTTTTTGAGATGGAGTATTGCTCTGTCACCAGGCTGGAATGCAGTGGCACGATTTTGGCTCACTGCAACCTCCACCTCGCAGGTTCAAGGAATTCTCCTGCCTCAGCCACCTGAGTAGCTGGGACTACAGTCATGCACCACCATGCCCAACTAATTTTTGTATTTTTAGTAGAGACGAGCTTTCATCATGTTGGCCAGGATGGTCTCAATCTCTTGACCTTGTGATCTGCCTGCCTTGGCCTCCCAAAGTGCTGGGATTACAGGCATGAGCCACTGTGCCCAGCCCTAGTCCTAAAATTTCTAACCACAGTTACTTCCTTGATGAGTCCTCAAGCTTTAGCCCTGCATAGACTAGTCAACTTCTGGTGTGCAACTAGAGTAGGGCTTATCTCCTTAAGCTTCAGCCGTGCATAGACTGGTCAGCTATGGTGTGACCAGAGCAGGGTGGTTGTCTTTAGCAGAAGCTTGGTCTTGTCTCAGGATCAGCTGGATTGGATGATCTGGGTCCTACTGGCTGGTCCACTTTTCTTGAGCTGCCGTTTTCAGCCGATTGTGGTGTATCCAAGGCACAACACCTGCAAATTTAACAGCAGTGGGAGCAGACAAGATTACAACATAGGGCCCATCCCATATGGGTCCTAGAGAAGTTGGATTCTACTTTTTAACCCAAACAGTGTCTCCAGGTTTAAAGGGGTGTACTGGGTCTGTCAGGCTTATAGGCATTCTCTCTTGTACCCAGCCATGGACCTCTTGCATGGCTATTCCTAATGCTTGCATTTGCTTTCTTAAAGTTAATTCCCCTAGTTCCTGGAGGTCAGCTTTTATTTGACTTATGATTTGGGGGAGGCCAACCGAACAAAATCTCATAGGGTGAATACCCAGTTTGCTTGGTGGGTGTGCCCCTGACTCGGAGGATGGCTATAGGCAAGACCTGATTTCATCTCAGATGAGTTTCTTGGCAATATTTCTTCAGTAGCTGCTTGAGTGTCTGGTTCATGTGTTCTACTTTTCCTGAACTTTGTGGCCGATAGGCTGTATGTAACTTCCACTTTATTTTTAACAGTCGTGTTAAAACTTGCATTATATCAGCTACAAATTCCAGCCCATTGTCTGACCCTAAAGTTAGAGGCAGTCCAAACCTGGGGTAATGTCTCTTAACAGTACTTTAGTCACTTCTCATGCTTTTTCTGTCCTGGTGAGGAAAGCATCAACCCATCCTGGAAAGGTGCAAATAAGCACTAGCATATACCAACAGCCTCTGGCATGGGACAGTTTGGTAAAGACTATAAGTAAGTTTTCACAAGGCATGGCTCCTATTTCCTGAATTTCTGGGTGCTGTGTGGGCCCTCGTCATGGTTTGTTCTGAGTACAGGTTAAACATAGTTCACAGATGGCTCGAGTGATGGCAGAGAGCCATGGCATGTAGAAATGACATTTTAATAACTTTTTTCCAGTGCTGTTTCTCCCATATGAATTCCTTGATGAATTTGTTTTATGAAGGATAACATCCCCAGAATGGCTAATCTCCCATCAAATAATTTCCACTGCCATCCTTTAATATATTTTCCAGTTTCTTTGGGAAACCAGGCTCTTTTATTTCAAGTATAACTTGGGTCCTCTTGGAGAGGAGGTTCTGGGAGGAGAGGCATAGCTAAGGCTTCTTCTGCTTTCTCTTTAGAGTGCAGCATAATTTTTGCTGCCCATTTTGCCTCTCTGTCTGCCTTTCTGTTTCCTCTAGCTTCTGGCGTTCCTGCCTTTTGGTACCCTCTGCACTGCATTACAGCTACTTTTTCTGGAGCCCATACAGCCTCTAAGAACTGTAGAATCTCTTCCTTGTACTTTATTTCTTTGTCTCCAGTTGTTAAAAGTCTCTGTCTTTAATCTATAGTTCTGTGTACATGCAATGTAGTAAAAGTATACTTAGAATCATTGTAAATATTGACCTTGTCTTTTGCTAGCAACAGTGCTCTTGTCAGGGCTATTAATTCTGCCTTTTGAGCTGATGTTCCAGTAGGCAGAGACTGAGCTTCTACTACTGAGTCCAATGTTACCACTGCATACCCGGCATGTCCAACCCCTTCTAGCACAAAACTACTTCCATCTGTGAAGTACTTGACATCTGGTTCTCTGAGGGACCCAGCTGTTGAATACCAACTGGAGAATACCTCATCTACTGTTTTGACACAGTCATGGAGGGGAGCTCCCGGTTCGACAGGGAGCAGAGTAGCTGAATTTAAGGTGTTCACTGTTTCTAAAATAATGTAAGGATTTTCACATAGAAGCCCTAGTTACTGAGCCATTCTTGGGTTTGATAACCAATGATGCCCTCTTTGACCCATCAAAGTTATCATTGAGTGTGTACACCCAGATGGTTAGCTGCTCTCCCAGAGTTAATTTACTAGCCTCTTGTGTTAACAAGACAGTGATAGCTAATGCTTTAAAGTAAGGAGGTCATCCTAGCACCACGGAGTCCAGTTGTTTGGATAAATATGCCACTGGGTGATGCCAGGATCCTATAACTTGAGTCAGAACCCCTATAGCCATTCCCTTTCATTCATGAGCATATAGAAAGGCTTAGTTATATCTGGTAGTCCTAAGGCTGGGGCCTGAGTTAAAGCTTCTTTGATCTGTTTGAACGCTATTTCCTGTTGTGGGAAGTCAGGGACTCCCAGCAGAGGGACTGGCTGGAGCCATGGCAAAGGAACATAAATTGTGATTTCATGGACATTTATCAGTTCCCAAAATTAATACTTTTATAATTTCTTATGCCTGCCTTTACTGCAGTCTCTGAACATAAATTGTGAAGGTTTCATGGACATTTATCAGTTCCCAAAAATAATACTCTTATAATTTCTTTTGCCTGTCTTACTTTAATCTCTTAATCCTGTTATCTTCATAAGCTGAGGATGTACATCACCTCAGGACCCTGTGATGATTGCATTAGCTGTACAAATTCATTGTAAAACATGTGTGTTTGAACAATATGAAATCTGATTATAAAATATGGGTGTTTGAACAATATGAAACCAGTGCAGCTTGAAAACAAACAGAATAACAGCGATTTTAGGGAACAAGGGAAGACAACAACAAGGTCTGACTGCCTGTGGGGTCAGGCAGAATAGAGCCATATTTTCCTTCTTGCAGAGAGCCTATAAATGGACTTGCAAGTAGAAGAGATATCACTGAATTCTTTTCCCAGCAAGGAATATTAATAATTAATACCCTGGGGAAGGAATGCATTCCTGGGGGGAGGTCTATAAATGGCTGCTCCTGGAGTGTCTGTCTCATACAGTTGAGATAAGGACTGAAATAGGCCCTGGTCTCCTGCAGTACCCTCAGGCTCACTAGGGTGAGGAAAAACCCCACTATGGTGAAATTGAGGTCAGACAAGTTCGCTGCTCTCAAACCCTGTTTTCTGTTGTTTAAGATGTTTATCAAGACAATATATGCACAGCAGAATATAGACCCTCATGAATAATTCTAATTTTGCCCTTTGCCTTGTGATCTTTGCTTTGCACTTTTCCTTGTGATCTTTACTGGCCTTTGAAGCATGTGATCTTTGTGACCTTCTCCCTGTTCATACAACCCCTCGCCTTTTGAAATCCCTAATAAAACTTAGTGGTTTTGCAGCTCAGGTGGGACATCACAGACCTACCAATATGTGATGTCACCCCTGGCAGCACAGCTGTAAAATTCCTCTCTTTGTACTCTTTCTTTTTATTTCTCAGACCAGCCGACACTTAGGGAAAATAGAAAGAACCTACGTTGAAATATTGGGGGTGGGTTCCCCTGATAATTTCCTGATTAGTTTCCCAAAGGAAGGCCTCTTTTTCTCCTCATTTTGTGGCTTCATATAACGGCTTAGCCATCAGTGAAAAATTTGGAATCCAGATGTGGCAGGATCCTGCTGCCCTTAAAAATTATCTTGTTTGATGTTGGGTGGTCAGGGTTGGAAGTGCACAAACAGCTTCCTTCCATTCATTGTCAAGCCAGCATTTCCCATGGCTTACTATGCAACTTAGATATTTAACCTCTTCCTGGCAAATTTGGGCTTTCTTTTAGATACTTTTAATCTGCTTTCCATAGGACGTCTCAGGTTCCCTGACAACAGTCCTCTCATGTTAAAAGAAGCTTGTCCACGTACTGTAACAAGGCACAGTTATCATTTTTCAGGGTATAGTCCTGGGGTCTGAGGCCAATGCTTCCCCAAAGATTGTGGGAGAGTTTTTAAACCCTTGCAGGAGCCTAGTCCAGGTGAGCTGTGTAGCTTCTTTGTCTCATTGAAATGCAAAGATAGGCTAACTGGTGCCAAGCAGATACAAACGAAAGTGTCCTTTAAGTCTAAAACTGTAAACCCAGCAGCACTTGCTGGAATGAGTTCCATTAAAGCATATGGGTTGTGTACCACTGGATGGATGGTTACCATGACCTGGTTCATGGCACATCCTGCACTGGTCTATAATGCATCAGACCCTGGTCCTGGCAGTGGCTTTCATACTGGCAAAAGTGAAGTATTCCAGTGTGACTGGCATTGGACTAAAATCCCATGTTTATAGAGCTGCTCTAAGTGTTTACAGATTCCCTGTACAGCCTTTTGGGGGAACTGGGTACTGAGGAACCCAAACAGGAGTTGCCCCTGGTTTTAATTCTACTACTATTGGTGCATGATTTACAGTTAACCCAGGTGGGTTGTCCTCAGCCCACACTCCAGGAATTTCTCTAACTGCAATAATAATTTTTATTTTTCTCACGTATGAGGTTGCTTTGGTGCCTGCAATTTCTTTCTATAAAGTCTCCACTCCTCAGCCAGTGGGACAATAAGGGTTAACACCTTGATCTTCAGGTGAGTCAGATTTAAAGTCATACCTTCCTGTGGGCCAAAAGTAATCTGTGCTTGCAGTTTTTGAAGTAAGTCTCTTCCTAAAAAGGGAACTGGACAATTTGGGAGGTATAGAATCTCATGCTGGACTCCTCATCCTCCTATAACCCACCTCCTTGACCAGTGGAATGGCCTCTTCTCTGAGACTCCAATTGCTCCTACAATAGTTGTATAGTTCTTGGATAGTGGCCCTATGGGTGGAGTTACTACAGAGTGTTCAGCCCCAGTATCTACCATAAAGTCCATCAATTGGCCTCCAACTTCTAATGTGACCATAAGTTCCTGGAGGTTTAATGAGAAGGAGCCCCGTCTGTCCTAGTCTTCATATCTTTCAGCCCCTGCCAGCCAGATTAGACCAGTATCCAGTTCCTCTATGTTGCAACAGCCCCTGGTCAATGGCTCTTTTTCTCATGGCGTTGGCCATTTCCCTCATTGCCTTCTGGCCATTCATCTTTCCAGTGTCCTTTCTTTTTGCATCACACATATTGATCCTTCTCTAGCCTTGGTTAGCTCTCGAATTCCTGTCTAACTTGACCTCTTCCATGTCCACGTCTATGTCCTTGTCCTCTCACATTGCTAGGTTCTCTCTCTATGAAGGCTGCTGCTAACAGATCAGCTTTCTTTCTTTTTAAGCCTCTGTTCTGTTCCCTTCTTTGCCTCCTGGTCATGATTAACATACACTTTGGTGGCCACTTCTATAAGCTGAGTGGCATTCATGCCTGCAAAACCTTCCAGTTTCTGAAGCTTTAGCTTTTAACACCCTGGGCCTGTCCTACAAATGATGTATTCACCATACACTGATTTTCAACAGTCTCAGGGTGAAATGGGGTGAAAAACCAGTATGCCTCACAGAGTCTTTGATAAAACTGGCTAGGGCTCTCATAACTTCCCTGAAGCATCTCTGAGATCTTTCATATATTAATTGTCTTTTTTTCCACCATCTCTTAGCCCTTGCAGAAGTGCCTCTTTGTACCTCTGCAAATGCTGAAGCTGAGTCGCATCTACTGAGTCCCAGTTGGGATCTTGGTCTGAGAACTGGCCCTGAGCATATGCCTGAGCATTCACTTTGTCTGCTGGTGCATTGGCTTCTGGCCAGCGGAGAGCTGCCTGGGTTACTCTCCTGCACTCTTCAGTGTTAAACAGCACGAGAAGAAGCTGCCTGCAGTCTGGTCATGTTGGATTGTGTATCAGAAAGATGGACTACATCAGATCTATAAGAGTTTGGGGCTTCTCCATATAGGAGGTATGGTGTTTCCAGTTTAAGAGATCAGTGGTTGAAAAGGATTGAGAGGTGAAAGTCCATTGCCCCCCTTGGACTTAGCCTTGGTCATCATCATAAATGGGTCCTCGCATCTCCCTGAGAGGCATTTGCATAACTCAAGCATGGCCAGATCTGAGTCTGCCTGCTTGACTATCTTGACTTCCTTCCCTGACCTCTCGAGGCTTTGATCCTTCTCTTCAGGGTGAGACTTGGGGGCATGCTAGCTCCTTAATCTGGTTCCTGGGGGGCTGTTGGTCTCAGTAAAGGGGGGTAGGCTGGGACATATGGAGTAGGAGTCTCTTTTGTCTCTGGCAGCTCTAGCAAAACTGGTTTTCTTTCTCTGTCTGGAACTTTGCCTTTAACTCTGCATCTGTCAATGAAGCTGCTCTTTCATTTTTGGTTCAACTCAGGCCACAAGTGTTTTGCAATAAGCTGCTGAACAGTGCTGGATCCAGGTCAGTTTGTTTGCAGTATATTTAACCATGAGTCAATATAAGGAAATTGATTGTGATGCCCAGGCAGGCTGTCCTCCAACCCCTGTCACCACCTTAAATGCACGGCCAATTGTTTCCCTATCTATAGTTCCTTTGGTCAGCCATACAACACCAAAAGAAGGCCATTCTAATTCACAGAGAGTTCTCAACCTCTGGGGGGTTAGCTTAACTCCATAATCCCTTGGAAAACCTTTCTTAAAGTTCTGTAACATGCACTCCAATGGAGTGGGTTTTGATGACTTTCCTCCAGTTTCCTCCCTTTATGATGCAGCACACCCACTTTTCCTTTTGTTTCAGACCTATCAGACCATCTCTCCTATTATGCGAGTTTTCAGATGCCACTTGACTTTGGAGAGGTCCTTATTCCCACCACAACTTTGAGCTGTGGGGCAGCTCCTGTTATCATACATGGTTCACGACTAATCCACGTCGGCCCCACACATTGCTGGGAGCACACAGTCCATGCTAAAAGATTGGTGACTCCCCATGTCACTCCCTGCATTGGTTCCTCCCAGAATTGTCTCTTTCACAACCTCCCCGCTCCCAGTTCCTGTGTTCCTAATTGGGGTGGCAAGTCACTCTCGCCACCTCCAATTTCCCTTTCCTAACCTACTTAGTGAGCCACTCTCATGTACTGTGTCCACTGGGGTGTGACTTTCATCTGAATTGGTGAGCCTCTCTCACCACTCCCCACCCAGTCCCTCGGGATCGGATTAGTAGTTACACCCCGGGAGGTGATCAGGCTCCTTTTCTGTCCTTATTGGACAGATCCTGCCTTGGGCCCCAAAACCTTACCGTGGTTCCTGAAGTGTGTTCTTTCTGAAATCATCAGGTAGTTCCTCCCTCAGGTTCTGTTGTGCTGCTGGATAGGTGCATTGGGTCATGGGAGATTTCCCCTCCAGGCTGAAGTTCTCCAGGCAGCGCCTGGGGTCACAGGTTTCCTTGACCCAGGGCTCTAGCCCCACAGGAAAAGGGGACAGTAAATCGGCCATCTCTACTCCTCCTGGCTGGCTCACTAAGAAATGTTGCAGGATGCAGAGGACTAGAGAGACCAGTATGGGTGAATACAGGAGGTAAGGTACACACCGGCTCAGTGGATTCACATCCAAAAGGCTGAGCATTGAACAAAGACTGAGCAGGATTTTTATAAGTAAACTTGCAGAAACAAAACAAAGGCAGTTAATCATATGTCAGGTCATGTGATCTACAGCATAACTGATGACTTGGTAAAACTTGTGGCCTTGTAGCTGCATTGAAAGGAAAACAAACACTGACTAAATACAGATATTTGCCCTTTTTTTTTCCCCCTTCACCCTTACTCCTGAGGAGGGGTGTCTGGAGCCTATTCCTTTGGTTTCAACTTCTCCAACAGCGTTATCTTATAACTGTCCTTAAAGTAAGCTTGCTAGGAAGAGGAAAACTTGTTCTTTTCTTTTTAATGCTTGACTTGCCACATTCTAGGCCTTGGCTTTTATTTTTCTTGGAGTGAATGAACGTAGTACTTATTATTATTTATATTATTTTTAAATTTCTGCCTCACAGGGATGGTTTTCCTGGTGGGTGGTGAAGGTGAGGTCCTTTCTCTGGGGAAAGCAACCCATGCGTTCTGGAGTGGAGGTTCTGGCTGGTGTCTGTGGGACCTGCTGCTCCTCTCCCTTCTCCCAGCTTGGACGGTTGTGGTGGCTCCAGATGAGTGAATTGAATTGCATGGACGTCCTGGGATCAGGAACACACCTGGGATGGCAGGGAACCTGTGCCTTGCACCTTCAGGGTTGGGCCCCTGCTGGCCCTGCCCAGGGCAGTGAGCCAGGCTCCTGCTGGGAGGTGGTTAGGCAAAAGAGGTGGGATGCTGCTACCTGGCAATGCTGCAGTGGCAGACTCCCACTAGGAGGTTCCAGGCTGTGGCTGGGGTACAGGCAGGTAGAAAAGGGGGAGCAGAATCAGGAGGCGGTTGGGAAACAGGGTGATTAAAGGGGGAAAAAGGGGAGAGCGGAAAGAGGGAGGGAGGGGGAAAGAAGGAGGGAATGGAAAGAGGGAGCGAGCAGGAAGCCAAAAAGCCTACAGCACATGGTATATTCCCAGACGGTCTCCCATCCAAGCACTAACCAGGCCTGTCTCTGCTTAGCTCCCAAGATCAGATGAAATCGGCATTTTCAGGGTGATATGGTCCTAGACTCTGACAGTGGCACCTGGCTTCTCTAAGAGCTTGTCCCAGCCACGGGGGGGCGCCTGACTCCAGGCAATTCACCTCTACACCCTAGCACCACAGGCCACCACACTGCACATTCTGTTGGCCTCCCAGAGCCTGCCGCCATCGCTGGTGGCCTGGCCACCTACTGGACTGCCACAGCACCCCTTTGCTTCCGGCAGCCTCTCTTCCACTGACACTCCAGGCCTTCCCCGGGCCCCCAAGCTCCCGACCTTCCACCACATCGGGTGCTCAGAAAACTGTGTGCTCCTGTGCCTCAAGGCCCAAGGTCCACGGTCCTGGGATCTCCTCCTATTCTCCACCTTAGAGCTGAGGGATTGTTTTGGATCCCTCGCCGCCCCTCCTGCAAGGCTCCCTCTTAACCCACCCACCCAGAGTCCCCAGGGCTGCCCAAGGGTGATCAGCTGACCCCGCCCCATGGGCCTTCTTTCTTAAAATGTCCCCACCACTGTCGCCTTTCCCGACAGGCAACAAGGGGGCTTTGGGCCCTGCTTTGCCCCACAATGGCACTAGAGCCAGCTGCCTGATTCCGAGAGAGAGTGACTGAGGCACACTCAGACACACCTCACGACCACCATGAGCAAAACCACCCCCTCCCCACACACAAACACACATGGGCGCTCGCTCTCAGGCACACAACACACACAGACTCACAAGGACTCAGACATAGCTTGAAGGAGAGCAAGGGAGAAAGGGATGGAGAGATAGAAATGGAATGAGAGACAGCAATAGAAAGAGAGAGTGAGGGAGGAGAGAGAGAGAGAATGAGAGAGAGAGAGGAGACAGAGCGCCAGGTGGAGGGGGAAGAAGAGCAAGAGGAGGTTGACGGAGCTAGAGAGCAAGAGCTATAGAGCCTTGGAGAGGGAGTGCTCTGCTCTGGTAGACAGGGCCCCTTTGGATTGGTTGGTTGCTCTGGGGTTGCCTTTCGCAGGGTTTTTCCTTTGTTGCCTCCTCCCTGTCCTCTTGTTGCAGTGGCCCCCAAGATTTGTAGAGTGTGCCCATCAGTCTGGTGGACACCTTGGCACTAAGGTGCCCACAGGGCTGGAGGCCTAGGCCTCTCTCGTGTCCTTGGAACTGGAGTTTACACGAAGTTGGTGGCAATGGGATTCCGGGTGCACAGGGACAATTTTCCTGGCTGGTGAAGGCAATGTCCTTCTCCCGGGGAAAGCAGCCCCCTCTGCTTCTGGAGCAGAGGTCTTGGCTGGCATCTGTGGGACCTGCTGCCCCTGCCTGCCCCTTCACTTGGACGGTTGCTGCGCTATCGGATGAGTGAATTGAATTACCTGGTGTCCCGGAAGCAGGAAGACACCCGGATTGCAGGGAACCAGCCCCTACCCCTTCCGGGTCGGGCTCTGGCCCGCCCCACCCTGTCTTGAGTCGGGCTCCTGCTTGGATGGTGGCGAGGCGGAGGAAGTGGGATGCTGCTACCTGGCGGTGCTGCAGTGGCGGACCCCCATGATGAGGTCCCAGGCTGGCTGGGGCGCAGGTGGGCAGTAAAGGGGGAGAAGAACCTTTGGGCAGTTGGGAAGCATGACAATAAAATGGTGCAAAAGGCAAAGAGTGGGAAGCCAAAAGGCGCACCCAGTATTTTCAAGCACAGCATCCAGTATTTTCAAGTGGTCTCCCATCTAAGTACTAACTAGGCCTTACGCTGCTTAGCTTCTGAGATTAGACGAGATCGGACACTTTCCAGGATGGTGTACCCATAGATGCCGACAGTAGCGCCCGACTTTCTGAAGAGATCAGCCCTGCTACGCGCGCATGACTCCAGTCGCACCGCCACCCAGGGGCTGCGGGTCTCTGATCTAGAACCCCTGAGCCACTCCCCACTCTAAACCCGAGCACCACCTGCCGGCCGGCGGAGCTGTGACTTCTGTCGGGCCTCCCAGAGCCTTCCAACATTGCTGGCGGCCAGGTCGTGCATGGGACCGTCACAGCGCCCGCCTGCTGCCTGGAGAGTGCACCAGAGGCCTCGGTCCCCTGCCCAGGTTGCGGTGGCACCAAATGAGTGAACTGAATTGCCTTAGCGTCCTGGCAAATTTTTTGTTTTGCTTCCGATTTGCATGAGCTCCTGCTATATTTTGAATACTAACCTCTTATTATATATGGTTTGAAAGTATTTTATTTCGTCTTAAAGGTTTTCTTATGTTTTGCTGTGCACAATATTTTTAGTTTAATACAGTACAACTTTATGGTTAGTTTTGTTGCTATACTTTTGATATCATATTTAAAATGTCATTGCCGAGGCCGCCATATCATGGAGGCTTTTCTTATGCTTTTGTTAAATATTTTTAAAGGATTTATGTATAAAATTTAAATCTTTATTTTGAGTTAATTTTTGTGTATGGTGTAAGAAATATGATCTAATTTTATTATTGTGCTTGTGAGTATCCAGTGTTCCCAGCACCAAGTATTGAAGATGCTATACTTTCTGTATTGTGTATTCATAGTGCCCTTGTCAACAATTAACTTTAGATACATAGATTTACATCTGGGCTCTGTATTCTGCTCCATTGGTTTTTGTGCTGGTTCCTATTAACATACCATTCTATTATTTTTATAGTAGCCTTGAAATATAGTTTTAAATAGTAAAGTATAATGTCTCTAGATTTGGTTTTACTCCTCATGATTGCTTTGGCCATTCAGTATTTCTTATAGTTTTATATAAATTTATTTTCTATTACTATAAAAAGTGGCATGGGAATTTTGATAGGAATTTGAATTAATCTAGAATCCTTTGGGTAATATAGCACTTAAATTATGTTTATTCTTCCAATCCATAAACATGTAACATATTTACATTTATTAGTGTCTTCTTTAATTTCTTTAATCAATATCTTGTATTTTATTTTGCAAAGATCTTTCACCACATTGGTTAAATTTTTTGTTAGGAAATTTATTAATTTGTTGCTATTTTAAATGAGATTTTTTTCTTTTTTACCAGTTTGTTGCTAGCATATAGAAACAAAACTGATATTAGCATGTTAATTGTATATTCTGCTTCTTTACTGAGTTTATTAGTTTAAACAATTTCTTGGTGTACTATTTATGGTTATATATATATAAGATTATGTCATCTACAAACAGTGAGTTTTTTTCTTCTTTTCAATTTGCATCTTCTAAATTTTCTTGCTTAATTATTCTATGTAGGACTTCCAGTTCTATGTTAAAATAGAACTGTTAGAATGGGCATAATATAGACTTACACTGGTGTTTGCGGATTTGGAGGAGCAAACACCTCTTTTGTTTTTATAAATTGGTTTCAGTAGGTAAAGATCTTCATCTTTTGGGTCTCATGGCTGATAATATCTTTTCTGTGTCTGCAGTAAAAAGGATTGTAGCTGGGTTACAAGGTTGCTGCCAAATCTGGAGTGAGTTTTACCTTTAGTGGGCTTGTTACCAGGAGCACATGTGGTGAGTCCTGTCGTGTTTTTAAGTAGACTGGACTGTCTTCAGGACTTTCCTCTGTGGAGCAGGCACTAGGGCACGTTTCTGCTATATGGTGGGCCTAATACCAGATGCATAGATGAGTGTAGCTCCCACTGAGTACCTAGCAGGGTTTCCCCAGGTTATCTACAAACAGTGACTTTTGAACTGTTTTGTGTGGGTCACAAGTATGATCTCCCCAGCTTTTTTCTTATTCCTCATGATTGGTTTGGCCATTCCTCATGATTGGTATTTCTTGTAGTTCTATATACATTGTAGGCTTGCATTTTCTATTACTATGAAAAGTGGCACAGGAATTGTGATAGGGATTTGAGTTAACTTACAGATTGCTTTGGATAATATGACACTTTATTAACCAAAGGACCTGCCTTCTCAAAATGACTCTTCTTTATCTTGGGTTTTAGCACAGTTTCCTAATGCCCTGTATCCCAAAGCTCACTATATTGTCCAGGCTGTTCTTGAACTCCTGGCCTGAAGTAGTCCTTCTGCCTCAGGCTCCTGAATGGAAGAGATTAGTGTCATGAGCCACTGTGCCTGGCTCTCTCATAAAGTTACTTTGGCTGACTAGTTTTTGTTGTTGCAGGGCAATATAAAAGTAGGGAACTCCTATTCCATTATCTTGATAATGTCACTGTCTCCATACATTTCTGCCTTATTTTGTTCTCTTGTGTGTTTGTGTGTTATTTTAGGTTCAAATCTTAAGAACAAAATGCTAGAATTTATACATTGTTGTAAAAAGTAAATTACATAGTTCATAGGTACCCTATATGTATTATAATGTTCACTTGTAAGATTAAGTTTAGTGAGACAAAGGGCTTATTAAGGTTTTCATCCACTTTTTTTCAAGCTGTATCCAAACTATAATATAGTTTTTGCCCAAATTTTTATTTTATCAGTTACTCCTAACCATATTTCACAACATTTATATTTTTTATTTAGAAATGCAAGGCTATTATTTGCTTTTAAAGGCTGTATTACAGCTTTTTTATTTTGCGAAATAATAGCATCAATATATTAGTAATATAAAGTTATATACAGTGTAAATATTTATTCGTTAGAATTTTCTCTTTAGAAAATTCTGTTAATTATTGTAGTGCATTTTCAGCAAAATTGTACTGCCATACACCACAGGGCAATGATTCAGAATGCCTGATCTTTATACATGCACAGTTACAACTGAACATTGTAGTTATTTATAGAAAGTATTTTATGGTGTTATATCAATGTCCCAAACAAGATTTTATGGGTAAATGTTTCTTTCATTCTAATTTTGCAATTCCATGTTAACTGTGTTTTTATTTTAGGGTAGGTTCCTTGGCATCAGTTTATTGTATTCTTGGTTTTACCTAAGTATTATTTTGGATGACACTGTACAACTTTTTATGTACAGTTTATATCAATGTACAGTTTAATTATAATATGAATCAGCCATATATTTATTCACAATTCTATTTATGTTTATCAAACTTAATGAAAACTAAGCAAACTAATGTTACATGATAAATTTCCAGTCAGCTATCTTATACTTAAGCAAATACACCGAATAATAGTTTGTAGCTTTATTGCTGCTTTTGTTCAAACTATGTTTTATATCCTCTGTGACCAAGGAAATTTCTGATATTGTCCTATCAGGCTAAAGAAACAAGCAAAAAGACAGTGATTATACTTTCAAGTAGCAGTTTGTTTAGGGACCCAGATATGCCATATGTCGACTACTGTGCTCATATTTCTTTGTTTTAATAAGGCTGTGGTCCAAAGTCTTACATCTTTATAGAAATTAAAGCTTTTCAGTCCCATACTAAAGACAAAACAGCCCCATGATCTAAATCCAAGGGTTATGGCTTAGAGTGAAGACCATTTCTTGTTGACATGGAGATGTTTGAGTTGGTCTATAATAAATCTATGGGAGAGGCAGGTTGTGATGACTTGGAGGTATTGGCTGCCTTCATGGTCTCAAAGTCCTCTGCCAAGTTCACCTCAGCAGCGCTGTACTCCTGTTCTGCTGTCAGGTTGGGAATGCTCAGCCAGTAGTTGTCCCCTGCATGGTCCACAACTGTGGGTGCTTCCCTGATTCACTGCCTGCCAGGAATGCAACTGTAGCAAATGAGGCCGGTAAGGGGACAGAAGTTAACTGGCCACTGCCTGGCTGGGGAAGAGAGCAGTGGGCACCCAATCCTAGCTCACATGCCAAGTACTGTCCTCATCCCAGCACCCAGGGGTGTCTCCCATAATGTGCACTGCCTGACCTGATATAAATGGAGAGCTAAGCTAAGGCCTAAAGTTGACAAGGGGCTTTCCAGAGCCCCAAGTGTGCTAGGCTAGCACTGGATGGAGAGAGTAGAGTGTGATGAGGTGGGAACAGTGGGAATTCTGCCACGTGGCATGGAGTTTCTCGTGACTCTGGACTGCCCAGGTGCAGTGACCAGAAGGGAATCAGGGAGAGGGAACAGTCTGACTCACAGACATGGTTATTTATTGTCAGTGTGGAAAAGTTTACTGAAGGAGATACAGGGTGGGGGCACGGCATTAACATAATTCTCAGGGCTGAAAATGCCACCTTTTAATAATTTTTTTCTTAGGACCCCACAAGTGTGTCACTGGGTCTGTTTTTAGTTCCATGTACAAACACAGTGCTCTCCTCAATAATGAAAGTAGCACTATTATGTTGGGAAGAGAGACAGCAGCAGCACTTATGAATAAAAGCCCATTGACAGATTGAGTTCGTCATGCTTACACTAATTTATACATGATATGATTTCAGGTCATGTATAATGTGTGATATGAAGTAAAAATATTAAGCAGTTTCTCTTAAAATGTAGCTATTTCAACATTGCTCTTTACATTATACCTAACGTATATAGGGGCTTTTGACTCACAAAAATGGTCCACAGTTTTGGTAAATGTCTGTATTTTTTCCCAGTAAACCATATTCTTAACACAAATGTTAGCACTCAATACTGCTTTTTTATTTTTTATTTTTATTTTTAACTTTTATTTTAAATTCAGGGGTACATGTGAAGTTTGTTACATATGTAAGCTTGTGT
Source organism: Rhinopithecus bieti (assembly GCF_001698545.2). Taxonomy (NCBI): domain Eukaryota; kingdom Metazoa; phylum Chordata; class Mammalia; order Primates; family Cercopithecidae; genus Rhinopithecus; species Rhinopithecus bieti. Next base: position 25,913 of record NW_016823289.1, on the reverse strand, counting down.
CATGGGGGCTTGCTGTACAGATTATTTCATCACCCATGTATTAAGCCTAGTGTTCATTAGTTATTTTTTTTGGTTCTCTCCCTCTTCCCACTTCTACCTTCAGATAAGTCCCAGTGTCTTTTGTTCCTTTCCATGTGTCCATGTGTTCTCATCATTTAGATCCCACTTATAAGTGAGAACATGCAGTATTTGTTTTTCTGTTCCTGTGTTATTTTGCTAAGGATAATGGCCTTCAGTTCCATTCAGGTTCCCACAAAGGACATGATCTCATTCTTTTTTAGGGCTGCATAGGATTCCGTGGTGTATATGTACCACATTTTCTTTATGCAGGCTATTATTTATGAGCATTTATGTTGATTCCATGTCTTTGCAATTGTGAATAGTGCTGCAGTGAACATACACATGAATTTGTCTTTATAATAGCATGATTTATATTCCTTTGGTTATATACCCAGTAATGGGATAGCTGGGTCAAATGGTATTTCTGTTTTTAGTCAGTGTGTAAGGGTTCTTTTTCTCTGCAACCTTGCCAGCATTTGTTACTTTTTGACTTTTTAATAATAGCCATTCTGATTGGTGTGAAATGGTATCTCATTGTGGCTTTGATTTGCATTTCTCTTATGATCAGTTACATTGAGCATTTTGAAATATAATTTTTGATTGCATGGATGTTTTCTTTTGAAAAGTGTCTGTTCATGTCTGTTGCCCACTTTTTAATGGAGTTGTGTTTTGTTTTCTTATAAATTTAAGTTCCATGCTGGATATTATTCTGTTCATTCTGTTCATTCTGTTCATTCTGTTGATACTTTTCTTTTATGTGCAAGAACACTTTAGTTTAATTAAATCCCATTTGTCAATTTTTGCTTTTGTTGCTATTGCTTTTGGCTTCTTCGTCATGAATTCTTGGCCCATTTCCATGTCCTAAATGGTATTGCCTAGGTTCCCTTCTGGGGTTTTTATAGTTTTGGGTTTTACATTTAAGTGTTGTATCCATCTTAAGTTAGCTTTTGTATATGATGTAAGGAAGGGGTCCAATTTCAATCTTCTGCAAATGGCTAGCCAGTTATCTCGGTAACATTTATTAAAAAGGAAATCTATTCCCCATTGCTTGTGGGTTTTTTTTGTTTTGTTTTGTTTTGTTGTTGTTGTTTTGTTTTTTTTTTTGAGATGGAATCTGGCTCTGTTGCCCAGACTGGAGTGCAGTGACATCCATTGCTTATTTTTATCAGGTTTGTCAAAGACAGATAGATTTATAATTGAAAGTGTGCAGCCTTGTTTCTATGTTTTTTTATTCTGTTCCATTGGTATATGTGTGTTTTTGTTCCAATACCATGCTGTTTGGGTTATTGTAGCCCTGTAGTATAGTCTGAAGTTGGGTAGCATGATGCCTCCAGCTTTGTTCTTTTTGCTTGGGATTGCCTTGGCTGTACAGCCTATTTTTTGGTTCTATATGAATTTTAAAATAGTTTTTTTCTAGTTCTGTGAAGCATGTCCTTGGTAGTTTAATAGGAATAACATTGGATCCCTAAATTGTTTTTGGGCAGTATGGCCACTTTTACAATATTGATTTTTTTCTATTTTAAGCATGGAATGTTTTTCCATTTGTTCCTGTTGTCTAATTTTTTTAATTATTTAAGTTTTAGGGTACATGGGCGCAAGGTGTAGGTTTGATACGTAGGAATACATGTGCCATGTTGGTTTGCTGCACCCATCAACTTATCATTTACATTAGGTATATCTTCTATTGCTATCCCTCCCCCAGTCCCCAACCCCCTGACAGACCCTGGTGTGTGATGTTTCTTGCCCTGTGTCCAAGTGATCTCATTGTTCAATTCCCACCTACGAGTGAGAACATATGGGGTTTGGTTTTCTGTCCTTGTGATAGTTTGCTGAGAATGATGGTTTCCAGCTTCATCTGTGTCCCTGCAAAAGACAAGAACTCATCCTTTTTTATGGCTGCATAGTATTCCATGGTGTATACGTGCCACATTTTCTTAATCCAGTCTATCATTGATAAACATTCAGGTTGGTTCCAAGTCTTTGCTATTGTGATAGTGCCTCAATAAACATACATGTGCATGTGTCTTTATAGTAGCATGATATACAATCCTTTGGGTATATACCCAGTAATGGGATGGTTGGGTCAAATGCTAGTTCTAGTTCTAGATCCTTGAAGAATTGCCACACTGTCTTCCACAATGGTTGAACTAATATACACTCCCACCAATAATGTAAAAGTGTTCCTATTTCTCCACATCTTCTCTGGCACCTGTTGTTTCCTGACTTTTTAGTGATCACCATTCTAACTGGTGTGAGATGGTATCTAATTGTGGTTTTGATTTGCATTTCTCTGAAGGCCAGTGATGATGAGCATTTTTTCCATGTGTCTGTTGGCTGCATAAATGTCTTCTTTTGAGAAGTGTCTATTCATATCCTTCACCCACTTTTTAATGGGGTTGTTTGATTTTTTCTTGTAAATTTGTTTAAGTTCTTTGTAGATTCCAGATATTAGCCCTTTGTCAGATGAGTAGATTGCAAAAAATTTCTCCCATTCTGTAGGTTGCCTGTTCACTCTGATGGTAGTTTCTTTTGCTGTGCAGAAGCTCTTTAGTTTAATTAGATCCCATTTGTCAATTTTGGCTTTTGTTGCCATTGCTTTTGGTGTTTTAGTTGTGAAGTCCATGCCCATGCCTATGTTCTGAATGGTATTGCCTAGGTTTTCTTCTAGGGTTTTTATGGTTGTAGGTCCAACATTTAAGTCTTTAATCCATCTTGAATTAATTTTTGTGTAAGGCGTAAGGAAGGGATCCAGTTTCAGCTTTCTACATATGGCTACCCAGTTTTCCCAGCACCATTTGTTAAAGAGGGAATCCTTTCCCCATTTCTTGTTTTTGTCAGGTTTGTCAAAGATCAGATGGTTGTAGATGTGTGGTATTATTTCTGAGGGCTCTGTTCTGTTCCATTGGTCTATATGTCTGTTTTGTTACCAGTATCATGCTGTTTTGGTTACTGTAGCCTTGTAGTATAGTTTGAAGTCAGGTAGCATCATGCCTCCAGCTTTGCTCTTTTGACTTAGGATTGTCTTGGCAATGCGGGCTCTTTTTTTGGTTCCATATGAACTTTAAAGTAGTTTTTTCCAATTCTTTCAAGAAAGTCATTGGTAGTTTGATGGGGATGGCATTGAATCTACAAATTACTTTGGGCAGTGTAGCCATTTTCACAATATTGATTCTTCCTATTCATGAGCATGGAATGTTCTTCCATTTGTTTGTGTCCTGTTTTATTTTGTTCATCAGTGGTTTGTAGTTCTCCTTGAAGAGGTCCTTCATTCCCTTTTAAGTTGGATTCCTAGGTATTTTATTCTCTTTGAAGCAATTGTGAATGGGAATTCGCTCATGATTTGGCTCTCTGTTTGTCTGTTATTGGTGTATAGGAATGTTTGTGATTTTTGCTATTGATTTTGTATCCTGAGATTTTGCTGAAGTTGCTTATCTGCTTAAGGAGATTTTGGGCTGAGACGATGGGGTTTTCTAAATATACAATCATGTCATCTGCCAACAGGGACAATTTGACTTCCTCTTTTGCTAATTGAATACCCTTTATTTCTTTCTCCTTCCTGATTGCCGTGGCCAGAGCTTCCAACACTATGTTGAATAGGAGTGGTGAGAGAGGGCATCCCTGTCTTGTGCCAGTTTTCAAAGGGAATGCTTCCCGTTTTTGTCCATTCAGTATATTAGCTGTGGGTTTGTCCTGAATAGCTCTTATTATTTTGAGATAGGTCCCATCAATACCTAGTTATTGGGAGTGTTTAGCATGAAGTTTGCTTGAATTTTGTTGAAGGCATTTTCTGCGTTTATAGAGATAATTATGTGGTTTTTGTCTTTGGTTCTGTTTATATGATGGATTACATTTATTGATTTGTGTATGATGAACCAGCCTTGCATCCCAGGGATGAAGCCCACTTGATCATGGTGGATAAGCTTTTTGATGTGCTGCTGGATTCGGTTTGACAGTATTTTATTGATGATTTTTGTGTCGATGTTCTTCAGGGATATTGGTTTAAGATTTTCTTTTTTTGCTGTTTGTCTGTCAGTCTTTGCTATCAGGATGATGTTGGCCTCATAAAATGAGTTAGGGAGGATTCTCTCTTTTTCTATTGATTGGAATCATTTCAGAAGTAATGGTACCAGCTTCTCTTTGTACCTCTGGTAGAATTTGCCTGTGAATCCATCTGGTCCTGGACTTTTTTTGGTTGTTAGGCTATTAATTATTGCCTCAACTTCAGAGCCTGTTATTGGTCTATTCAGGGATTCAGCTTCCTCCCGGTTTAGTCTTGGGAGGGTGGATGTGTACAGGAATTTATCCATTTCTTCTAGATTTTCTAGTTTATTTGTGTAGAGGTGTGTATAGTATTCTCTGATGGTAGTTTGTATTTCTGTGGGGTCGGTGGTGGTATCCCCTTTATCATTTTTTATTCCATGTCTTTGTATCTTCTGTCTTTTCTTCTTTATTAGTCTTGCTGATGGTCTATCAGTTTTGTTGATCTTTTCAAAAAATCAGTTCCTGGATTCATTGATTTTTTG
>NW_016823289.1:2439-21061 GCF_001698545.2 Rhinopithecus bieti | reverse complement strand
TGTAAAGGATTTTATTTCTCCTTCACTTATGAAGTTTAGTTTGGCTGGATATGAAATTCTGGGTTGAAAATTCTTTTCCTTAAGAATGTTTAATATAGGCCCCCCACTGTCTTCTGGCTTCTGGAATCTGCCAAGAGATCCGCTGTTAGTCTGATGGGTTTCCCTTTGTGGGTAACCCGACCTTTCTCTCTGGCTGTCCTTAACATTTTTTCCTTCATTTCGACTTTGGTGAATCTGACAATTATGTGTCTTGGAGTTGCTCTTCTTGAGGAATATCTTTGTGGCATTCTCTGTGTTTCCTGAATTTGAATGTTGGTCTGTCTTGCTAGGTTGGGGAAGTTCTCCCGGATAATATCCTGAAGAGTGTTTTCCAACTTAGTTCCATTCTCCCTGTCACATTCAGGTATACCAGTCAGACATAGATTTGGTCTTTTCACATAGTCCCATATTTCTTGGAGGCTTTGTTCATTTCTTTTTACTCCTTTTTCTCTAACCTTGTCTTCTTGCTTCATTTCATTAATTTGATCTTCAGTCACTGATATCCTTTCTTCCACTTGATCGAATTGGCTACTGAAGCTTGTGCATGCATCACATAGTTCTCCTGCCATGGTTTTCAGCTCCATCAGGTCATTTACGGTCTTCTCTATACTGTTTATTCTAGTTAGCCATTCATCTCATCATTTTTCAAGGTTTTTAGCTTCTTTGCAATGGGTTCGAACATCCTCCTTTAGTTCACAGATATTTGTTATTACAGATTGTGTGAAGCCTTCTTCTCTCAACTCGTCAAAGTCATTTTCCATCCAGCTTTGTTCCATCACTGGCAAGGAGCTGCATTCCTTTGGAGGAGAAAAGGCACTCAGAGTTTTAGAATTTTCTGCTTTTCTGCTCTGGTTTCTCCCCATCTTTGTGGTTTTATCTACCTTTGGTCCTTGATGATGGTGACGTACATATGGGGTTTTGGTTTGGATCTCCTTTCTGTTTGTTAGTTTTCCTTCTAACAGTCAGAACCCTCGGTTGGAGATCTGTTGGCATTTGCTGGAGGTCCACTCCAGACCCTGTCTGCCTAGGTATCACCAGCGGAGGCTGCAGACCAGGAAATATTGCAGAATAGAAAATATTGCTGCCTGATCCTTCCTCTGGAAGGATCTCAGAGGGTCACCCAGTGTCTCAGAGGGGCACCCGGCCATATGAGATGTCATTCGGCCCCTACTGGGAGGTGCCTCCCAGTTACGCTACTTGGGGTTCAGGGACCCACTTGAGGAAGCAGTCTGTCTGTTCTCAGATCTCAAATTCTGTGCTGGGAGAACCACTACTCTCTTCAAAGCTGTAAGACAGGGACGTTTAAGTCTGCAGAAGTTTCTGCTGCCTTTTGTTCAGCTATGCCCCACCCCCAGAGGTGGAGCCTACAGAGGCAGGCAGGACTCCTTGAGCTGTGGTGGGCTCCACCCAGTTTGAGCTTCCTGGCTGCTTTGTTTACCTACTCAGCAACAGTGGATGCCCCTCCCCAAGCCTCACTGCCATCTTGCAGTTCAATCTCACACTGCTGTACTAACAGTGAGTGAAGCTCTATGGGCATGGGACCCTCTGAGCCAGGTGTGGGATATAATCTCCTGGTGTGCTGTTTGCTAAGACCATTGAAAAAGCACAGTATTAGGGTGGGAGTGTCCTGATTTTCCAGGTACCATCTGTCATGGTTTCCCTTGGCTAGGAAAGGGAATTTCCTGACCCTTTGTGCTCCCTGGGTGAGGCGATGCCCTGTCCTGCTTTAGCTCATGGTCCATGGGCTGCACCCACTGTCTGACAAGCCCCAGTGAGATGAACCCAGTACCTCAGTTGCAAATGCAGAAATCACCTGTCTTCTGCATTGCTCATGCTGAGAGCTGTAGACTGGAGCTGTTTCTATTCGGCCATCTTGGAACCTCCTCCTGAATACCCTTTATTTCTTTCTCTTGCCTGAATGCCCTGGCCAGAACTTCCAACATTTGTTGAATAGGAGTGGTGAGAGAGGGCATCCTTGTCTTGTGCCAGTTTTCAAAGGGAATGCTTCCAGTTTTTGCCCATTCAGTATGATATTGGCTGCAGGTTTGTCATAAATAGCTCTTATTATTTTGAGATACATTCCATCAATACCTAGTTTATTGAGAGTTTATTGAGAACAACATGAAGGGCTGTTGAATTTTGTGAAAGGCCTTTCTGCATCTATTGAGATAATCATGTGATTTTTGTCATTGGTTTTGTTTATGTGATGGATTACATTTACTGATTTGCATATGTTGAACTAGCCTTGCATCCCAGGGATGAAGCTGACTTGATTGTGGTGGATAAGCTTTTTGATGTGCTGCTGGAGTTGGTTTGCCAGTATTTTATTGAGGACTTTTGCAACGATGTTCATCAGGGATATTGGTCTAAAATTCTCTTTTTTTGTAGTGTCTCTGCCAGAGTTTGGTATCAGGATGATGTTGGCCTCATAAAATTAGTTAGGGAGGATTCCTTCTTTTTCTGTTGATTGGAATACTTTCAGAAGGAATGGTACCAGCTCCTGTTTGTACCTCTGGTGGAATTTGGCTGTGAATCCATCTGGTCCTGTACTTTTTTCAGTTGTTAGGCTATTAATTATTGCCTCAATTTCAGAGCCTGTTATTGGTCTATTCAGAGATTCAACTTCTTCCTAGTTTTGTCTTTTGAGGGTGTATGTGTTCAGGAATTTATCAATTTCTTCTAGATTTTCTAGTTTATTTGCATAGAGGTGTTTATAGTATTCTCTGATGATGACATTCTCTGATGGTAGTTGGTATTTCTGTGGGATCAGTGGTGATATACCCTTTTGTCAGTTTTTATTGTGTCTAATTTATTCTTCTGTCTTTTCTTCTTTATTAGTCTTGCTAGTGGTCTATCAATTTTGTTGATCTTTTCAAAAAATTGGCTCCTGGATCCATTGATTTTTTGAAGGGTTTTTTGTGTCTCTATCTCCTTCAGTTCTGCTCTGTTGTTAGTTATTTCTTGCCTTCTGCTAGCTTTTGAATGTGTTTGCTCTTGCTTCTGTAGTTCTTTTACTTGTGATGTGAGGGTGTCAATTTTAGATCTTTCCTGCTTTCTCTTGTGGGCATTTAGTGCCATAAATTTCTCTCTACACACTGATTTAAATGTGTTCCAGAGATTCTGGTACGTTATGTCTTTGTTCTCATTGGTTTCAAAGAACATCTTTATTTCCGCATTTATTTCGTTATGTACCCAGTAGTCATTCAGGATCAGGTTGTTCAGTTTGCATGTAGTTGTGTGGTTTTGAGTGAGTTTCTTAATCCTGAATTCTAATTCAATTGCACTGTGGTCTGAGAGACAGTTTGTTGTGATTTCTGTTCTTTTACATTTGCTCAGGAGTGCTTTACTTCCAATTATGTGGTCAATTTTAGAATAAATGAGATGTGGTGCTGAAAAGAATGTATATTCCATTGATTTGGGGTAGAGAGTTCTATAGATGTCTATTAGGTCTGCTTGTTGCAGAGCTGAGTTCAGTTGTTGAATATCCTTGTTAACCTTCTGTCTCATTGATCTGTCTAATATTTACAGTGAGATGTTAAAATCTCCCGTTATTATTGTGTGGGAGTCTAAGTCTTTTTGTAGGTCTCTAAGGACTTGCTTTTTGAATCTGGGTCCTCCTGTATTGGGTTGTGTCAGTTTTCAAAGGGGATGCTTCCACTTTTTTATGATAGTTAGCTCTTCTTGTTGAATTGATCCCTTTACCATTATGTAATGCTCTTGTTTTACTCTTTTGATCTTTGTTGGTTAAATTCTGTTTTATCAGAGACTAGGATTGCAACCCCTGCTTTTTTTGTTTTCCATTTGCCTGGTAGATCTCCCTCCATCCCTTTAATTTGAGCCTATGTGCATCTTTGCATGTGAGATGGGTCTCCTGAATACAGCACACTGATGGGTCATGACTCTATCCAATTTGCCAGTCTGTGTCTTTTAATTGGAGCATTTAGCCCATTTACATTTAAGGTTAATATTGTTATGTGTGAATTTGATCCCATCATTATGATGTTTGCTGGTTATTTTGCCCATTAATTGAAGCAGTTTCTTCATGGCATCGATGGTCTTTTCAATTTGGCATGTTTTTGCAGTGGCTTGTACCAGTTGTTTCTTTCCATGCTTAGTTCTTCCTTCAGGAGCTCTTGTAAGGCAAACTTGGTGGTGACAAAATCTCTCAGCATTTGCTTGTCTATAAAGGATTTTATTCCTGCCTCACTTATGAAGCTTAGTTTGGCTGGATATGAAATTTTGGGTTGAAAATTCTTTCTTTAAGAATGTTGAACATTGGCCCCACACTCTTCTGGCTTCTAGAGTTTCTGCCGAGAGATCCATGTTAACCTGATGGGCTTCTCTTTGTGGGTAACTCGACCTTTGTCTCAGGCTGCCCTTAACACTTTTTCCTTCATTTCGATTTTGGTGAGTGTTACAATTATGTGTCTTGGGGTTACTCTTCTCCAGGAGTAACTTTATGGTGTTCTCTGTATTTCCTGAATTTGAATGTTGGCCTGCCTTGCTAGGTTGGGGAAGTTCTCCTGGATAATATCCTGAAGAGTGTTTTCCAACTTGGCTCCATTCTCCCTGTCACTTTCAGGTACACCAATCAAATGTAGATTTGGTCTTTTCACATAGTCCCATATTTCTTGGAGGCTTTGTTCATTTCTTTTTACTCTATTCTCTAACCTTGTGTTCTCACTTTATTTCATTAATTTGATCTTCAATCTCTGATACCCTTTCTTCCACTTGATCAAATCAGCTATTGAAGTCTGTGCATGCATCACGAAGTTCTCATGCCATGGTTTTCAGCTCCGTCTGGTCATTTAAGGCCTTCTCTACACTGTTTATTCTAGTTAGTCATTCCTCTAATCTTTTTCAGGGTTTTTAGTATCCTTGCAATGGGTTTGAACATCCTCCTTAGGTCAGAAAAGTTTGTTATTACCGACCTTCTGAAGCATACTTCTGTCAACTCGTAAAAGTCATTCTCCATCCAGCTTTGTTCCATTGCTGGTGAGGAGTTGTGATCCTTTGGAGGAGAAGAAGCACTCTGATTTTTAGAATTTTCAGCTTTTCTGCTCTGGTTTTCCCCATCTTTGTGGTTTTATCTACCTTTGGTCTTTGATGTTGGTGACCTACAGATGGAGTTTTGGTGTAGACAACCTTTTTGTCGATGTTGATGCTATTCCTGTTTATTAGTTTTCCTTCTAACAATCAGGTCCCTAAGCTGCAGGTCTGTTGGAGTTTGCTGGAGGTCCACTCCAGAACTTCTTTGCCTGGGTATCACCACCAGAGCTGCTGAACAGCAAATATTGCAGAACAGTAAATATTGCTGCCTAATCCTTCCTCTAGAAGCTTTGTCCCAGAAGGGCAGCCACCTATATGAGGTGTCTGTTGGCCCCTACTGGGAGGTGTCTCCCTGTTAGGCTACATGGGGGTCAGGGACCCACTTGAGGAGGCAGTCTGTCCATTCTCAGAGCTCAAACTCCATGCTAGGAGAACTACTGCTCTCTTCAGAGCCATCAGACAGGGATGTTTAAATTGCAGAAGTTGTCTGCTGCCTTTTATTCAGCTATGACCTACCCACAGAAGTGGACTCTAGAGGCAGTAGGCCTCTAGAGCTGTGGTGGCCTCCACCCAGTGTGAGCTTTCTCACCACTTTGTTTACCTACTCAAGCCTCAGCAATAGCGGATCCCCCTCCCACAGTCAGCCTTGCAGTTCAATCTCAGACTGCTGCACTAGCAATGAGCAAGGCTCCATGGGCATAGGACTCATTGATCCAGGCACAGGAGAGAATCTCCTTGTCTGCTGGTTGCTAAGACCTTGGGAAAAATGCAGTATTTGGGCAGGAGTGTCCCATTTTTCCAGGTAGTCTGTCACAGATTCCTTTGGCTGGGAAAGGAAAATTTCCCCACCCCTAGCACTTTCCAGGTTAGGCAACACCCCACCCTGCTTCAGCTTGCCTCCCATGGGCTGCACCCACTGTCCAACCAGTCCCAATAAGATGAACCAGGTACCTCAGTTGGAAATGCAGAAATCACGTGTCTTCTGCATTGATCATGCTGACAGCTGCAGACTGCAGCTGTTCCTATATGGCCATCTTGGAAATTCCTCTGTGTTGTCTACTTTTTTGAGCAGCATTTTATAGTTCTCCTTGTAGAGATCTTTCACCTTCCTAGTTAACTGTATTTCTAGGAATGTTATTCTTTTTCATGACAGTTATGAGTAGGATTGTGTTCTTTATTTGGCTCTCAGCTTGACTGTTGTTGGTATATGGCAATGTTAGTTATTTTCACACATTAATTTTGTATCCTGAGACTTCACTGAGGTTGTTTGTCAGCTAAAGAAGCTTTTGGGGTGAGACTATTGGATTTGTTAAGTATAAGATCATGTCAACTGCAAACCCGGATAGTGTGACTTTCTGTCTTCCTATTTCCATGCTCGTTATTTTTTTCCCTTGCCTGATTACCCTGGCCAGGACTTCCAATACTATGTTGAATGGGAGTGGTGAGAGAAGGCATCCTTGCCTTGTGGCAGTTTTCAAGGGGAATGCTTCCAGCTTTTGCCCATTCTGTATGATATTGGCTGTGGGTTTGTCATATATGGTTATTATTTTGTGGTATGTTCCTTCAATATCTGGTTTATTGAGAGTTTTAATCATGAAGGATTGTTGAATTTTATTGAAGGCCTTTTCTGCATCTATTGAGATAATCATGTTGTTTTTGTCTTTAGTTCTGTTTATGTGGTAGATCACATTTATTGATTTTCATATGTTGAACTAAAGTTGCATTCCAGGGATAAAGCCTACTTGATCATGGTGGATAAGCTTTTTGATGTGTTGCTGGATTCAGTTTGCCAGTATTTTGTTGAGGTTGAGGTTTTGCATTGATGTTCATTAAAATAACAGCCTGAAGTTTTCTTTTTTAAATTTTTGTTCTGTCTCTGCCAGGTTTTGGTATCAGGATGATGCTGGCTTCAGAGTATGTGTTAGGGAGCAGTCCCTCATCCTCAAGTTTTTGAAGAGTTTTAGCAGAAATGGAACCAGTTGTTCTTTGTACATCTGGTAGAATTCAGCTGTTAATTTGTCTTGTCCTGTGCTGCTTTTTAGTTGATAAGATATTACTCAATTTCAGAGGTCATTATTTGTTTATTCAGGGTTTGAATTTACTCCTGATTCAGTCTGGGGAGGGTGTATGTGTCCAGGAACTTATCCATTTCCTCTAGATTTTCTAGTTTATGTGCATAGAGGCATACATAATATTCTCTAATGGTTGGCTATATTTCTGTGGCATCAGTTATAATACCCCCCTTGTCATTTTCTATTGTATTTATTTAAATCTTCTCTCTTTTTTACTTTATTAGGCTAGCTCATGCTCGATCTATTTTATTAGAATTTTTTTTAAAAAATGCCTCCTGGACTGGTTGATGTTGCAAAAGTTTTTTCATGTCTCAGATTTCTTTGGTTCAGCTCTGATTTTCGTTATTTCTTGTCTTTTCCTAGCTTTGGGATTTGCGCTTGGTTCTCTAGTCATTTTAGTTGTAATGTTAGGTGATCAACTTGAGATCTTTCTAACTTTTTGATGTTGGCATTTAGTGTTATAAATTTCCATCTTAGGACTGCCTTAGCTGTGTCTTAGAGATTCTGGTATGTTGTATCTTTGTTCTAATTAGTTTCAAAGAACTTCTTGACTCCTGCCTTAATTTTACTATTTGCCTAAAAGTCATCCAGAAGCAGATTATTAAATTTCCATGTAATTATATGGTTTTGAGTGAATTTCATAGTCTTGATTTTTAGTTTGCTTGTGCTGTGGTCTGAGAAATTGTTATAATTTCACTTCTTTTGCATTTCCTGAGGAGTGTCTTTCTTCTAATTATGTGATTGATTTTACAGTATGTGCCATGTGGCTATGAGAAGAATATGTATTTTGTTGGTTTTCGGTGTACAGTTCAGGTCCATGTAATCCAGTGCTGAGTTCAAGTCCTGAATATCTTTGTTCATTTTCTGTCTCAATGATTTAATATTGTCAGTGGAGTATTAAAGCCCCCTACTATTACTGTGTGGGAGTCTAAGTCTCTTTGAAAGTCTCTAAGAGCTAACTTTATGAATCTGGGTGCTTCTGTGTTGGGTGTATATATATTTAGGATAGCAATATATTCTTATTGCATTGAATCTTTTACTATTATGTAATGCCCTTCTTTGTATTTTTTGATCTTTGTTGGATTAAAATCTGGTCAGAAACTGGGATTGCAATCCTTGCTTTTTTTCTGTTTTTTATTTGCTCAGTAGATTTTCCTCCATCCCTTTACTTTTAGCCTACATGTGTCATTGTGTGAGGCAAGTCTTTTGAAGGCAGCATACCAACAGGTCTTGGTTCTTTACCCGTCTTTCCACTCTGTCTTTTAATTGGGGCATTGAGCCCATTTCCATTTAAGGTTAGTATTGAAATGTATGGTTTTGATCCTGCCATCATCACAGTAGCTCTTTGTTTTGCAGACTTGTTTATGTGGTTGCTTTATAGTGTCACTGGTCTGTATACTTCAGTGTGTTTTTATAGTGACTGGTAACAGTCTTTTCTCTCCATATCAAGTGCTTTTTTAAGGAGCTCTTGTAAGGCAGCTCTGGTGGTAATAAATTCCCTCAGCATTTGTTTGTCTTAAAAGGAATTTCTTATTTCTTTTTGCTTATAAATCTTAGTTTGGCCGAATATGAAATTCTGGGTTGGAATTTCTTTTCTTTAGCAATGTCAAATATTGGTCCCCAATCTCTTCTGGCTTGTAAGGTTTCTGTTGAGAAGGTCACTTTTAGTCTGATGGGCTTCCCTTTATAGGTTACATGACCTTTCTCTCCAGCTGTCTTTAACATTTTTCTTTTATCTCTACCTCAGGGAATCTGATGATTATGTGTCTTGGGGGTGATCTTTTTTCAGTGTGTCTTACTGGGCCTTTCTGCGTTTTTTGAATTTGAATGTTGGCCTCTCTAGCTAGGTTGGGAAAGTTCTCATGGATGATATCCTGAATTACGTTTTCCAACTTGCTTCCATTCTCCTTGTTTCTTTCAGGGACACCAATGAGTCATAGATTCATTCTCTTTACATACTCTTATATTTCTTGGATGTTTTGTTTGTTCCTTCTAATTCTTTTTTTTTTTTTTTTTTCACTATTCTTGTCTGACTGTCTCATTTCAGAAAGCAAATTTTTAAGCTCTGAGATTCTTTTCTCCAGTTGGTATACTCTGCTATTAATACTTGTGATTGCATTATAAAATTCTTGAAATGGTTTTTTTAGTTCTATTACATCAGTTATGTTCTTTTCTATACTGGCCATTTTGTCTGTCAGCTCCTGCATTGTTTTGTCATGATTTTTAGCTTTATTGCATTAGGTTTCCACGTATGCCTGTAGCTCAGTTGTCTTCATTTCTATCCATATTCTGAATCCCATTTCTGTCATTTCAGCCATCTCAGCTTGGTTGAGAACCCTTTCTGGAAAGGTGACACAGCTGTTTGGAGGAAAGAAAGCACTCTAGCTTTTTGGGCATTTAGGGTTCTTGCACTGATTCTTTCTAATCTTTGTGGGTTTATCTACCTTCAATCTTTGTGGTTGCTGACCTTTGGATGGGCTTTTTTTTTCTTTCTTTTATTGCATTTGATGGCCTCTACAATTTGATTGTGGTAAAACATGGATTCAGCCAACTGGTTTTGTTTCTGGAAGATTTTAGGGGGCCAGCACTCAACTCCCAAATCTTGGACTTTGTGCTCTCTGGGAGACTTGAATTGGACCTCAAATTTGTTTTCTGCCTCCTGGAGGTTTGGAATCCCGTGCACTGTGTGTGTGTGTGGGGGGGGGGGTGGGGCAAGGTGCAGCAGCTGCAGCAGAGTGCTAGCTGGTTCTGGGGTGCCTGCCATACTGAAGGAATTCACTAGAGTGGTGGAGGCAAAACAGCAGGGGGTTGGGAGTGGTGGGAGCCCCTGTTGCAGAGTGTGTGTGCCATTGTGCCCTAGGTGGTGTTGGCTCAAGGCCAAGGTGCTAGTGGTGCAGGTCTGGGTGCCTAATCTGTGCCCCACAAGCAGGAGTGATTGCTCAGGGGGAGGATCCACGGTTCTCTGTGCAGTGTTAGTGCAAGGGTGGGGTGCTAGTGTGGGTGGAGCTTGCTGGCTCTGTGCCTGCCAAGGCTGAATCTGCAATGGTGGTTGTTGGGGGGTTCGGGAGGGTGGACTGCACTTCTGTGCTGGTGGGCAATGAAAATAAAACCCACCCATATAGCCATGCACCAGAAAAGTGATGTGGGAAGTTACCGTGGCCCTGGGGGAAGCTGCAGTATGAGGAGGGAACAGATAGGCTTGTGCGTGGTCATAGGGGTCATCCCACTGGAGCTCTTCACCAGTCGGGCATAGTGTATCAGTACAAAAACTATGGTGTGGGCCCCCAGGACACCCAAGACTGCCTTGCAAGCAGGTATGGCCAGGCTGGGGCCCCAGGAAAGGCCAGCAGACCAAGGGATGTTCAGGTCAGACCAGCATCATCTGATAGGCAAGACCACCTTGAGGAGATCAGGTTAGACAGTTCCTCTAGGCTGCTAAAGTCTCCTACTGGAGCAAGTTGAGCCTATGGGAATGGTTGTCCAAGTCCACACTTCACCACAGATGCCTCTGCATCACACCCTCTGGGCGCTACGTCAGTTGGCTTGCTATCCCTACCAAGTAGGGGTTGCAGCTCTAAAGGACAGCAGCTCTCCCTGCCAATCAAGTGTCCCTGGTGGTTGAGAAGTCTCTTCCTGCTTGGGTTCCAGAGGCCTATGGCGAGAATGGGTTTCTTCTTGCCAGTTCAACTGACTCATTCTCCTGGAGCTGTTGTGGTCCAAAAATGCATCCCAGTGTAAGGTAGTGCCATGCATTGTTCCTAGCTTTCTTTTCCTTCAGCCCAGCTTTTGTGTCTTCCCTCTGTCTACTCTCAGCACCTTCTCTCTGAAGATCTGTTAAAAGCATACCTGTCATCTCAGTCCCTTTGTGGAAGCTATTCTACCTGGCTACACCTAGATGGTCATCTTGCCCTCCTCTGCTGCTTTTTAAAATAAAGCCAAATAGACTATCATTAATCATACTTTCACCTTTAATACCAAAGTAAATGGTGTAAAATTGAAGTTGTTCAAACCTAAATATTTTTGATAGAAATTATATCCATATTTGTGGAAAAGCTCTTATTGTCCTGATACACAATGAACTTTTGTTGTCATTACTTTTTATGCCTTTATGAAACTAAGTGTTTCCTTGAGTCTCTAGTCTTTTTGTCAAGAACGTTAACATCATTCTTTCATGAGAAATGAAAGTACATTATAATTTATCTAACTTTGAAGTCTATTTAGGTCAAAAATTACCACAGAAAATTAATACATTAATATTGTAAGAGTGATACATTTAGAGTATGGACTTCTATATAAAGGTCATGTACAATTTTCATTGGATAATTTTCAAAGTCTTCAATATGAATACTGAAATGAAAACGTTTAATAAATATGAAGAAAAGGAGGAAAAGAATAGAAAATTTAGTATAGATTTTAGAAATATAAAATCCTTGTAGATATTTATAATTTGTATCCTGTCGATTGCTAAGAAATGTGTTAGGGCTTGTCTTTAAAATTATATTGAAGTATATTATACATATATAAAAATACATAAGTTATAAGTATGTAGCTTGATAAATGTTACAAAATTCTGCAACATACCTACATAACCAGCCCTTAGTTCAAGAAGGAGAACATTTAAAAAAAGAAATAAAGGAAAGAAGGAAGGAAGAAGGAAGGAAGGAAGGAAGGAAGGAAGGAAGGAAGGAAGGAAGGAAGGAAGGAAGGAGGGAAAGGAGGGAAAGGAGGAAAGAAGGAAGGAAAAGAGAAAGGAAACATGAAAGGAAACATAAATTACTAGAAATCTAGATGCCCTCCTGTAGTTTCTGCCTATCCACCAAGTGCAAACATTACCCTGATTTCTAAAACCATTAAGTAGTTTTGTCTATTCATGAACTTTATGAACTCATACAATATGTACTCTTTATGATTGGCTTCTTTCACTCAACATTCTTAGTGGCATTTCTTCTTTTTCCTCCATAATCTAATCCATCTATACATATTGCTGTATTGGATTCCATTGTATAACATCACCTTGTATTGTTCATAAAATTTCAATTGTGTCTAGTTTGGGACTATTATGAATATTCTTGCTTTGAACTTTTAGTACATGTCTTTGGTGCCAAGGTAGTCACATTTCTGTATGCTAGAGACCTAGAAAAAGTGCTAGATTATATTTTATGCTATGTTCAGCTTTAGTATATACTGCCAAGTGGTTTTCTAATGTGGTCCTTACAATTTACATTTCCACCAGCAGTGCATGAGAGTTTCATTTGTTCTACATCTTGGCAAACATTTGGTATGTTTTCCTTTTCCATTTTAGTTATTTTGGTGGCTTTGTAACTGAACTGTATTGATATATAATTTGCATTTCCTTGATAACTAATAAAGTTGATGCCATTTTATATGTTTAATGGCCATCTGAAGGTAATTTTTTCAAGTATCAGTTTAAGACTTTTGCATTGTTATATTGCATTGTCTACCTTTTTCTTATCAATTTGCAAATACGCTATACATTCTGGATACAAGTATTTTGTCAGACATACACACACACACACACACACACACACACACACCCCAACATCTTCTTCCACTCTATAGTTTTACTTTTATTTTTTAAATTTTGATAAAATAATTTCTTAAATTGGATGTAGTCACACATCCACATTATGTGTGACAAAAGTCACACATTATGACTTTTGGTTATTTTTGTTAATTAATTTATTATTATGTTGTATATATGTATGTATGATATAGGGTCTTACTCTGTCACCCCCGGTGAAGTACATTGACATTGTCATAGTTGACTATAGCCTCAAACTTCTGGACTAAAGCAATCCTTTCATCTTAGCCTCCCAGGTAGTTAGAACCAGAGGGTCATGCCACCTATTCAGCCTTTTTTTTTTTTTTTTTTCGTAGAGACGGGTTCTCACTATGTTGCCCAGGCTGGTCTTGAACTCCTTGCCTCAAGTTATTTTTCTGCCTAATTCTCCCAAAGTTCTTGGGTTACTGGTATGAGCCACCACACCTGGTCCTGGTTTCTATTTTTAACAGTTTTGCCAATTATAATACATATATCTCTCTTACGTTGTCTTCTAAGAGTTTTGTTATTTTAACTTTTGCATTCAGAGCTACAATCATCTATAATCAATTTATGTATATGGCCTGAGATAAGAATCAAAATCTTTTAGTGCCAGTATAAGACATTATTTACTTACTGCATTGTGAACTTTGTCATTAATAAGTTGGTCGTATATATTTTGTAAAAGTAGTTTTTAAAAGGATTATATTTTAGTTGAAGGTTAATTGGCAATTTCTGATAGGTAAAGTCTCTAGTTTTGTTTGTTCTGTTTATATTGCATTCTGGCTTTCTTACATAAAAACCAAAAGCACTGGGACTGCCACTATAATGGCCTCCCTGTTAGGATTTTAAACACTTGTTTTATTTATTTTACATATTTATTATGTATTCATTGATCTGACTTCTTGGAAGCTGGGTCCATTATTTCTAAGTTCCATTTATATCTTTACATCTAATAACTGTTCACAGCACACCTGCTGTCTTATTTCATGTGTGATTCAGTAGACATCCAGGCAACAAATATTATATTTATGAACCCCTATTGTTAATTCTTTCTATTCTGTAATGACAACTTTGCAACAATTCAATAAGTCCATTTTGTAATTTTTTTTTCTTTTTTGGAGACAGAGTGTTGCCTTGTTGCCTAGGCTGCAGTGCAGTGACACAATCACAGCTCCCTGCAACGTCCACTCTCAGGTTTAAACTATTCTCATACCTCAGCCTCCCGAGTAGCTGGGATTACAGGCAATTCCATTTTTGATTTAACTTTGTCAGGAGTTCCTTGACCACTCTCAGAATTGATGACTCATGAGAAAATGTCAAAACACTTAGAAAAGCTATTACATTTATGGTTATAGTTTATTAAATAGAAAAGATACAGATTATATTTAGAAAAGAAAATAGGAGGTAGGGAAGCTTCCAGAGGAGACCACGGGCACACCTGCAGTTGTCCTGTCACAGTGGAGTCACACAAGTTGTACATAATTTTCCCAGTCATAATGTGACATGTGCAAAGTTTTGCCAAGTAGGGAAACCAACCAGAGTCTTGGTGTCCAAAGTATTTTGTTGGGATTCAATTACACAGGCATGCAGTGGGCACATGACTGGCTCTAGCTACTCAATCACCATTTCTACTATAGGGGTGAAACTAATATAGCATGGCCCAGAGACCCAGGCATACAAAAACAAGATAGTCACTACCACTTACATGGTTAGAATCAAATATATGTTTTTGCCCAAGACCTCAAGTGAACTAAGACACTCTTTCTTATCAGGCAGAATTTTCCAAAGGCCTGGAAGTTATCCTCTAGGGACAAGTCTAGAGCCAGTTCTGAAGACCTTTAAAATGTAAATGGTTGGGGAAGTCCACACCAATTGAATTAACATTTTGTTGCAGAGCTTTATAAAGATAAAATATAACTATTATTGGTGCAGGATATTTTATACTGAATTATTTGTTCATTTGTCGCAAGGCCCAAAGCAGTCAATATCTCACTGTTGAATGAGTACATGATTTCCAGGTACCTGTTCTCAGGCATGGAAATGTTCAAGGCTCAAATAGGAAAATCAGTGACTCCCTTGGTGATGCAAGAACTTCCTTAAACTAACCATTTATCCACTCTCCACTCAAGCCATTAATACTTAAAATATACACAAACAAGCAAATATGACTATTAATTGAGATGAGCTAACAACTGAGAATTCTGAATGAAACTACAGCTAGATATTTACCTTGCTGTATCTCCAGTTAAGGCCGATCACTTTTGACTGTCCATATGTGAAGAACACTATTTACAAATTACAGGTCAAACATGTTAAAAAATATTCCATGATACTTGTTAAAGCATAATAAGAAACACTTTATTCAGAATAATAAGATGGGTATAGATACCACTGCAGTAAGATTTTGTAGTTGGGGAGAAAGATTGTGCTTAACTCTCAATACAGTATGGGTAAGTAAGAACTTATAGGCAAGGAGTAGGCTAAGGATTGATGGATGAAAACTTACCAAGAGGAAACAAGGATGAGGAGTATTCTGGCTAAGGTGACGGAATCAATTCTTGCTAGTGACAGCCTGGTGATCAAACCTGTGGGATGGTGGACAGTGAGTAGGCTGATGAAATATTGAGGCTGATCAGATATCAAGGATGAAGTGTTCTTGCTAAACTGACTTTTCAAGGTAATTTGCTACAACCAAATTATTATCATTATTATTATACTTTAAGATCTGGAGTACATGTGCAGAACATGCAGTTTTGTTACATAGGTATATATGTACTGTGGTCATTGGCTGCACCCATCAACCCGTCACCTACATTTGGTATTTCTCCCAGTGCTATCCCTCCACTCACCCTCCATGCACCGACAGGCCCTGGTGTGTGATATTCCCCTCCCCATTTCCATGTGTTCTCATCGTTCAACTCTCACTTATGAGTGAGAACATGTGGTGTTTGGTTTTCTGTTCTTGTGTTAGTCTGCTGAGAATGATGGTTTCCAGCTTCATCCATGTCCCTGCAAAGGACATTAACTCATTCTTTTTTATGGCTGCACAGTATTCCATGGTGTATGTGTGCCACATTTTCCTTATCCAGTCTATCACTGATGGACATTTTGGTTGGTTCCAAGTCTTTGCTATTGTGAATAGTGCCACAATAAACATGCGTGTGCATGTGTCTTTATAGTAGAATGATTTATAATCCTTTGGGTATATACCCAGTAATGGAATTGCTGGGTCAGATGATATTTCTAGTTCTAGATCCTTGAGGAATCCTCACAATGTCTTCCTCAATGGTTGAACTAACTTACATTCCCACCAACAGTGTAGAAGTCTTCGTATTTCTCCACATTCTCTCCAGCATCTGTTATTTCCTAACTTTTTAATGATTGCCATTCTAACTGGCATGAAATGGTATCTCATTGTGGTTTTGATTTGCATTTCCCTCATGACCAGTGATGATGAGCTTACGTTCATATGTTTGTTGGCTGCACAAATGTCTTCTTTTGAGAAGTGTCTGTTCATATCCTTTGCCCACTTTTTAATGGGGTTGTTTTTTTTCTTGTAAATTTAAGTTCTTTGTAGATTCTGGATATTAGCCCTTTGCCAGATGGATAGATTGCAAAATTTTCTCCCTTTCTGTACGTTGCCTGTTCACTCTGATGATAGTTTATTTTGCTGTGCAGAAGCTCTTTAGTTTAATTAGATCCCATTTGTCAATTTTGGCTTTTGTTGCAATTGCTTTTGGTGTTTTAGACATGAAGTCCTTGCCCATGCCTATGTCCTGAATGGTATTGCCTGGGTTTTCTTCTAGGGTTTTTATCATTTTAGGTCCTACGTTTAAGTCTTATTCCATCTTGAGTTAAGTTTTGTATAAGGTGTAAGGGAAGAGTCCAGTTTCAGTTTTCTGCATATGGCTAGTCAGTTTTCCCAAGAGCATTTATTAAATAGGGAATCCTTTCCCCATTGCTTGTTTGTGTCAGGTTTGTCAAAGGTTATATGGTTATAGATGTGTGGCATTTTTTCTGAGGCCTCTGTTCNGGGGTTTTATCATTTTAGGTCCTACGTTTAAGTCTTATTCCATCTTGAGTTAAGTTTTGTATAAGGTGTAAGGGAAGAGTCCAGTTTCAGTTTTCTGCATATGGCTAGTCAGTTTTCCCAAGAGCATTTATTAAATAGGGAATCCTTTCCCCATTGCTTGTTTGTGTCAGGTTTGTCAAAGGTTATATGGTTATAGATGTGTGGCATTTTTTCTGAGGCCTCTGTTCTGTCCCATTGGTCTATATATCTGTTTTGGTACCAGTTCCATGCTGTTTTGGTTACTGTAGCCTTGTAGTATAGTTTGAAGTCAGGTAGCATCATGCTTCCAGCTTTGTTCTTTTTGCTTAGTATTGTCTTGGCTGTGTGGGCTCTTTTTTGCTACCATACGAAGCTTAAAGTAGTGTTTTCCAATTCTGTGAACAAAGTCAATGGTAGTTTGATGGGGATAGCATTGAATCTGTAAATTACTTTGGGCAGTATGGCCATTTTCATGATATTGATGCTTCCTATCCATGAGCATGGAATGTTTCTCCATTTGCTTGTGTCCTGTCTTATTTCCTTGAACAGTGGTTTGTAGTTCTCCTTGAAAATGTCCTCACATCCCTTGTAAGTTGTATTCCTAGGTATTTTGTTCTCTTTGTAGCAATTGAGATTGGGAATTCACTTGTGATTTGGCTCTCTGTCTGTTAATGACATATAGGAATGCTTGTGATTTTTGCACACTGATTTTGTATCCTGAGACTTTGCTGAAGTTGCTTATCAGCTTAAGGAGATTTTAGGCTGAGATGGTGGGATTTTCTAAATATACAATCATGTCATCTACAAACAGGGACAATTTGACTTCTTCTTTTCCTGACTGAATACACTTTATTTCTTTCTCTTGCCTGAATGCCCTAGCCAGAACTTCCAACACTACATTGAATAGGAGTGGAGAGAGAGGGCATCCCTGTCTTGTGCCAGTTTTCAAGGGGTATACTTCCAGTTTTTGCCCATTCAGTATGATATTGGCTGTGGGTCTGTCATAAATAGTTCTTATTATTTTGAGATACGTCCCATCAATACCTAATTTATTGAGAGTTTTTAGCATGAAGGGCTGTTGAATTTTGTCAAAGGCCTTTTCTGCATCTATTGAGATAATCATGTGGTTTTTGTCATTGGTTCTGTTTACGTGATGGATTATGTTTATTGATTTGCATATATTGAACCAGTCTTGCATCCCAGGTATGAAGCCAACTTGATCGTGGTGGATAAGCTTTTTGATGTGCTGCTGGATTCAGTTTGCCAGTATTTTATTGAGGTTTTTCCCATCGACGTTCATCAGGGATATTGGCCTGAAATTTTCTTTTTTTGTTGTATCTCAGCCAGGTTTTGGTGTCAGAATGATGCTGGCCTCATAAAATGAGTTAGGGAGGATTCCCTTTTTTTCTGTTGTTTGGAATAACTTCAGAAGGAATGGTACCAGCTCCTCTTTTTACCTCTGGTAGAATTCAGCTGTGAATCCATCTGGTCCTGGACTTTTTTTAGTTGGTAGGCTATTAATTACTGCCTCAATTTCAGAACTTGTTATTGGTTTATTTAGGGATTCAACTTCTTCCTGGTTTAGAATTGGCAGGGTGTATGTGTCGAGGAATTTACCCATTTCTTCTAGATTTTCTAGTTTATTTGCATAGAGGTGCTCATAGTATTCTCTGATGGTAGTTTGTATTTCTGTAGGATCAGTGGTGATATCCCCTTTATCATTTTTTATTGCCTCTATTTGATTATTCAGTCTCTTCTTCTTTGTCTGGCTGGTGGTCTATCTATTTTGTTGATCTTTTTTTTTAAAAAAAAAAAACAAGCTCCTGGATTCATTGATTTTTTGAAGGG
>NW_016823289.1:0-2367 GCF_001698545.2 Rhinopithecus bieti | reverse complement strand
AAGCTCCTGGATTCATTGATTTTTTGAAGGGTTTTTTGTGTCTCTGTCTCCTTCAGTTCTGCTCTGATCTTAGTTATTTCTTGTCTTCTGCTAGCTTTTGAGTTTTTTTGCTCTGCTTTTTTAGTTCTTTTAATTTTGATGTTAGGATATCGATTTTAGATCTTTCCTGCTTTCTCTCGTAAGCATTTAGTGCAAAAATGTCTCTCTATACACTGCTTTAAATGTGTCCTGGAGATTCTGATATGTTGTGTCTTTATTCTCATTGGTTTCAAAGAACATCTTTATTTCTGCCTTTGTTTCGTTATTTACCCAGTAGTCATTCAGGAGCAGGTTGTTCAGTTTGCATGTAGTTGTGTGGTTTTAAGTGAGTTTCTCAATCCTGAGTTCTAATTTGATTGCACTGTGGTCTGAGAGACTGTTGGTTATGATTTCTGTTCTTCTGTATTTGCTGAGAAGTGTTTTACTTCCAGTCATGTGGTCAATTTTAGAATAAGTGTGATGAGGTGTTGAGAAGAATGTTTATTCTGTTGATTTGGGGTGGAGAGTTCTGTAGATGTCTATTAGGTCCACTTAGTTTGGAGCTGAGTTCAAGTCCTGAATATCCTTGTTAATTTTCTGTCTCATTGATCTCTCTAATATTGACAGTGGGGTGTTAAAGTCTCCCACTATTATTGTGTGGGAGTCTAAGTCTCTTCTTAGGCCTCTAAGAACTTGTTTTATTAATCTGGATCCTCCTGTAGTGGGTGCATATATATTCAGGACAGGTAGCTCTTCTTGGTGCATTGATACCTTTACCATTATGTAATGCCCTTCTTTGTCTCTTTTGATGTTTGTTGGTTTAAAGTCTGTTTTATTAGAGATTAAAATTGCAACTCCTGCTTTTTTTTTTTTTTTTTTTCTTTCTTTCCATTTGCTTGGTAAGTATTCCTCTATCCCTTTATTTTGAGACTCCTGCCAGTCTGTGTCTTAACTGAGGAATTTAGGCTATTTACATTTAAGGTTAATATTCTTATGTGTGAATTTGATCCTGTCATTTTGACACTGGCTGGTTATTTTGCCTATTAGTTAATGCAGTTTCTTCATAGTGATGACAGTCTTTACAATTTGGTATGTTTTTGCAGCAGCTGGTACAGGTTGTTCCTTTCCATGTTTAGTGCTTCCTTTAGGAACTCTTGAAAGGCAGGCCTGGTGGTGACAAAAACTCTCAGCATTTGCTTGTCTGTAAAGGATTTTATTTATCCTTCACTTATGAAGCTTAGTTTGGCTGGGTATGAAATTCTGGGCTGACAGGGCCTGTCGTGGGGTGGGGGGATGGGGAAGGATAGCATTTGGAGAAATACTTAATGTAAATGATGAGTTAATGGGTGCAGCAAGCCAACATGGCACATGTATACATATGTCACAAACCTGCATGTTGTGCGCATGTACCCTAAAACTTAAAGTATAATAATAATAAAAAAGAAAGAAATTCTGGGTTGAAAATTCTTTTCCTTAAGAATGTTGAATATTAGCCCCCACTCTCTTCTGGTTTGCAGGGTTTCTGCCAAGAGGTCCACTGTTAGTCTAATGGACTTCCCTTTGTGAGTAACCCAACCTTTCTCTCTGGCTGCCCTTAACATTTTCCCCTTCATTTCAATCTTGGTGAATCTGACAATTACATGTCTTGGGGTTGTTCTTCTTGAGGGGTATCTTTGTGGTGTTCTCTGTATTTCCTGAATTTGAATGTCGCCCTGTCTTGCTAGGTTGGGGAAGTTTTCCAGGATAATATCCTGAAGAGCATTTTCCAACTTCGTTCCATTCTCCCTGTCACTTTTAGGTACACCAAGCAAATGTAGATTTGGTCTTTTCACATTGTCCCATATTTCTTGGAGGCTTTGTTTGTTCCTTTTCATTTCTTTTTCTCTAATCTTCTCTTCTTGCTTTATTTCATTAAGTTGATCTTCAATCTCTGATATCCTTTCTTCTGTTTGATCAGTTTGGCTATTGATACTTGTGTATGCTTTACGAAGTTCTCTTGCTGTGTTTTTCAGCTCCATCAGGTCATTTGTGTTCTGTAAACTGGTTATTCTAGTTAACAATTCTCCTAACCTTTTGCAAGGTTTTAACTTCATTTTTTTTTTTTTTTTTTACCTTTTTTCAAAATTATACTTTAAGTTCTAGGGTACATGTGCACAACGTGCAGGTTTGTTACATATGTATACATGTGCCATGTTGGTGTGCTGTACCCATTAACTCGTCATTTACATTAGGTATATCTCCTAATGCTATCCCTCTCCTCCCACAATAGGACCCAGTGTGTGATGATCCCCTTCCTGTGTCCAAGCGATCTCGTTATTCAGTTCCCACCTATGAGTGAGAACATGTGGT
>NW_016823288.1:0-485 GCF_001698545.2 Rhinopithecus bieti | reverse complement strand
CTATTATATCTATAATGTCTATATTTTACTCCTGTGTCTGTTATGTCTATATTTTATACCTCTATCTATAATATCGATTACGTCTATATTTTATACCCCTTTTTATTATGTCTATAATGTCTATACTTTACAACTCTGTTTTCTCTATTATGTCTATATTTTATGCCTATATCTATTATATCTATTATGTCTATATATACAATATCTATTATGTCTATATTTTAAACCTATGTCTTTTATATCTGTTGTCTACATTTTGTCACGATATCTATTATATCTATTATGTCTATATTTTATACCTCTATCTATTATATCTATGATATCTATGTTTTCTATCTCTATGTATTACATCTATTATGTCTATTTTTTATACTTCTATTGTATCTATTATCTCTATACTTTATACCTCTATTCATTATATCTATTATATCTATATGTCTATATTTTATACCTCTATTATTTCTATTATGTCTGTATTTTATACC
>NW_016823287.1:0-484 GCF_001698545.2 Rhinopithecus bieti | reverse complement strand
ATTCAATTTCATTCCATTCCATATTCCATTCCATTCCATATTCCATTCTATTACACATCATGTTCCGTTCCAATCCATTCCATTCCGTTCTGTTCCGTTGCAGTCTGTTCCATTTTCCATTCCATTCCATATTCCATTCCATTCCATATTCCATTCCATTCCATTCCATATTCCATTCCATTCCATTCGATTCCATATTCCATTCCATTCCATTCTATTCCATTCAATTCCATTCCACATTCCATTCCATTACATTACATTACATTCCATATTCCGTTCCATTCCACATTCCACTCCATTTCATATTCTATTCCATTCCATAATCCTTTCCATTCCATATTCCATTCCGTTCTATTCCATTCCATATTCCATTCCATTCCATATTCCATTCCATTCCATTCCATATTCCATTCCATTCCATTCCATTGTGTTCCATATTCCATTCCATTCCATTCCATATTCCATTCCATTCCATTCCATTCCA
>NW_016823286.1:0-1273 GCF_001698545.2 Rhinopithecus bieti | reverse complement strand
TTTTTTTTTT
The DNA here is from genome assembly GCF_001698545.2 of Rhinopithecus bieti. Classification (NCBI taxonomy): domain Eukaryota; kingdom Metazoa; phylum Chordata; class Mammalia; order Primates; family Cercopithecidae; genus Rhinopithecus; species Rhinopithecus bieti. Next base: position 1,263 of record NW_016823286.1, on the reverse strand, counting down.
TTTTTTTTTTTTTTTTTGAGATGACGTTTCACTCTTGTTGCCCAGGCTGGAGTGCAGTGGTGCAATCTCGACTCCCTGCAACCTCCACCTCTGGGGTTCAAGCGATTCTCCTGCCTCAGCTTCCTGAGTAGCTGGGATTACAGGCACATGCCACCAAGCCTGGCTACTTTTTTGTGTTTTTAGTAGAAATGGGGTTTCATCATGTTGGCCAGGCTGGTCTTGAACTCCTGACCTCAGATGATCCACCTGCCTCAGCCTCCCAAAGTGCTGGAATCACAGGTGTGAGCCACCGTGCCCAGCCAGATATATGCATTTCTAACGAGTTCCCAGGTAAAGCAACCGTGCTTGGTTCTCACTTTGAGAAACGGCGGGTAACTCAAAGTAGAGTTGTAGAAAACAATGAAAGAAAGGCTGAGTGTGCCTGTCGCAAGGGAACGTAACCAGGAACGCACACCTGCAGAGAAAGCAACACGGTACCTGAAGAAAGGTGAGAAGGCAAGGAGGACATTGACAAATGCACGGATATAAAAATTCACCTCTACATGGTGCTTGTGGAAAGAAGGGGACACATTTGAGAAACAAAGATGACTAGATGGCCAGAGCAGAGCCAGACAGTAGTGAGAGTAGAGGCTGGGCACGTAGGTCATACTAAGGGTTTAGAATTTCACCTTAAGAGCAACAGAAAGCCAAGGGACTTCATTAAATATAATCATGGCATTATAAAGGAGTGTTCTCTTATTTTGAGGGGAACATGCTGGTTATTTTGGGGCGGGATGTCAAAATCCATAAGTTGCTATGAAATAGTTCACCTGAGACTGGGCACGGTGGCTCAAGCCTGTAATCCCAGCACTTTGGGAGGCCGAGACGGGCGGATCACGAGGTCAGGAGATCGAGACTATCCTGGCTAACACGGTGAAACCCTGTCTCTACTAAAATTCAAAAAAAAAAAAAAAAAACTAAAAAAACTAGCCGGGGAGGTGGCGGGCGCCTGTAGTCCCAGCTACTCGGGAGGCTGAGGCAGGAGAATGGCGTAAACCCGGGAAGCGGAGCTTGCAGTGAGCCAAGATCACGCCACTGCACTCCAGCCTGGGTGACAGAGCGAGACTCCTTCTCAAAAAAAAAAAAAAAAAAAAAAAAAATTAACGAAAATAGATATACTAAAAGACTAATGATTGTTTAAATTAGGTGGTGACTATATAGGTTTTACATGTTCTAATCATTCTAGATTGTGCATTTTGGATTTTTTTTGTTTTGTTTTTTGAG
>NW_016823285.1:2965-7833 GCF_001698545.2 Rhinopithecus bieti | reverse complement strand
TCAGCTTTATTTAGGTATAAATGAGTACAGAAAACTGAGCATATTTAATATATAGAATTTTATTAATCACTCAGAGTTTGCAAACTGGAGACCCACGAGCCAGAAAGTAGTTTTGTAATTTTAGTTTGGATACTTTTCTCCCATAGATTTAAAAAACACTAATAAAAGTTATGTGACAACAACATAGATTTCCATATTGACTTGAAAATAAGATCTGGCAAAGTTAAAACCTCAACCTTGTGTGATAAGTATAGGCTGTCCCCTTTAGATGAATAATGCATTTGCCTGCCTACTTCATTCATTTACCTTATATGAAGGAATAGCACTGTAAGCATTTATATTTGTGACCTCTGATGGGGAGACAGAAAAGCTGCATTGTCAGATTTTAATATAATAATAGCTTTCATATAGAAACATTTTGCTGTGTAAGACACTGTTTTAAATTGTTGAAATTGATGCTTTTAATTCTCATTTAACTGTGGGGTGATAATATCACAATCCTCATTTTACACTGTGATAGTTGAAAGGGAGGTTAGGCAACTTATTCAAGGTAAGTGGTTGAGCTAAGATACCAGCTCTAGTAGACTGACCCAGGAACCCCAATTTTAGCCATTTTAATAGCTATACTATCTCCATTTTAGAAAATTATTCTGGTGGCCAATGTAGAGCAACATTGGAAGAAATCAGGTCAGAGGCAGAAAGATCAGTCAGAAGGGTATTACAATAAATCAAGAGTGAAATAATGACAGCCTGACCTAGGAAAGAGGCAGTGGAGACAGAGTAAATAGGATAGATTTAAGAGCTTTAAGATAGTCTTAGGAGAAGCTGTGGTACAGCCTGGCTACAGAAAGCACTATGGCCTCTGACCTTAATTGATAGGACTTGATATGACATTGGTTGTAGAAGTAAGACACCAGAACCCCTTGACACCAATGGTTCACAAATACACTACAAAACATTAATGTTATGTTTTAAAACTCTCCTGTCATGCTTAACTTGCTTTAATATATCACACTGAGGAGAATACCAGGGAAATGCACATTCTTTATTCCTGGACAGTGTCTCTACTGAATCCCTGCTTGCTTTCCTTCCTCAGTAATCTGAACTTAGTGACCTAGAGTCACTATCATTGTCAAATTAGCCAGCTCTTGCTTCCTGTCCTCTGGATTCCATTGTGGCCTTTCTTGCTCTTCTCCCAGCATCAAGTGCCACCAAAATAACAAAGCAAGAAAAAAAGCCCTAAAGCCCAGAGCCTCCAAGTATTCCAAAAGCCGTGCTACCCTCAAACTTAGCTTAGATGCTTTCACCTGAATTGGTGGTTGGAGCAAAGGAAGGATGTCTGCTTCAGGGTACAATATTGTTCCCCTGTTCCCAGTCTTTTCCTGTTTCTAGTAAGTATACATTGTTTTCATTGTTCGGCCTGTGTGGCATTCCCAGGTTGATTTCAGGTCTTTGCTATTGTGAATAATGCTGCTATGAACAAACAACTACAGGTGTCTTTATGGTAGAACAATTCATATTCTTTTGGGTGTATATCCAGAAATGAGATTGCTGAGACTTGAATGGTATTTCTTTTTTTTTATTAACCTATATTTTTATTTGTTTATATTGAATGAGTTAAAAAGTACATCCAGTCTACTACACTACAGGAAATAGATGCCTTTAAAAGTCTTGTTAAAATAAATCTACACTATTGTGATATAATCTGTATATAATAAAATGTAGCCATTTAAGTGTCAAGTTTAGTAATTTTGACAAAAATAGTCACCCCTGTAACCACCACTACAATGAACATTTCAGCACCCCAAAATTTTCCTTGTGTGCCCTTGCAGTTAGACCCCCTCTCTACACTCAGCCCCAGGCAATCACTGACCTGCTCTCTGTAGTTGATTAGATTTCCCTATGAAGGAACTTCGTGTAAATGGAAGCATGCAGAACCATAGTTGTTTCCATTTACGTCCTCACCAGCAATGTCTGCAAGCATCAATTGCTTCACATTAGCCCCAGTTAGTCCTGCCAGTCTTCTGAATTTTAACTAATCTAAGTGAGCGCATAGAGGTAACTATTTGCAGTTTTGCTTGTTTTGTTTTAGGGACATAGAATGTGCTTTTGTTTTCAAGATGTTTCCTGTCACACAGACTTTCAACCACTTCCCTTCCTGGAATGGATGAGGAGACAGGTGTCAGCAGACTATATGTTTCAGGGTAATTTTTCCAGGTGTGGAAGTTGCTATGTATATTAAGTTACTATGGTTGAGTTTAAAGGAAAATGTGATTTCATAGGAGCTTCTGAGGTTGTTCAAATATAAGATTAAAGATGATCAAAGCACGGTTCTCATGGTAAAGATCCTGTGAATCTTTATGAGCCTGTAGTGCTCCCTAGACTGCACCTATCACTCTCTACAGTAACAATTTTCCTCCCATTATCTTCTTTATTTCAAGTCAGGTTTATTGAGATACAATTTCCAATAGTGTAATTAACTCTTCCTAGGTGTACATTCAATAAAGTTTGACAAATATATATAGTCCTATAATGATTACCACAATAAAAAACAAACTATTTTTATTACCTGGGAAGTTCCCCTTGTGGCCCTTTGTAGTCAATCCCCTCCCTCCACCTCCAGCTTCTGGCAGCTACAGATCTGATTTGCCCTTTCCAGAAGTTTCACATCATTGGAACAACCCTGTATTGTAGCTTTTCCAGATTGGTTTCTCTCATTTAGCAATATGCATTTGAGATTCATCCAGGCTGTGGTATTGACAGTTTGTTTCTCTTTAATGCTGAGTAATATTTCATTTTATGGATAAACCACAATTTGTTTATCCATTTATTGATGGATAGACATTTAAATAACTCCTGTGTTTGAAAATTATGAATAAAGCTGCTATAAAGTTGCATGCATGTCTTTCTGTGAATATATATCTTTCTTTTCTTTTAATTAAATACCTATGAATGGAATTGCTGGGTCCAATAGTATGCTGAACTTTCTAAAATACTGCCAAACTGTTTTCTAAGGGAACTGCCCAATTTTGTATTCTCACTGGTAATATATGAAATTTCATTTGCTTTAGATCTTTGTCTACACTTGGTATTGTTTGTTTAAAAATTTTTAGCCAATCCAATAAGTGTGTAATAATTTCCATTGTGTTCTTAATTTGCATTTTCTCAATGATTAATGATGTTGAGCATCTTTTTAAGCACTTATTTTCTAAACGTATTTCCTCAGTGAAGCGTCTGCTAAATTTTTTGCCCATTTGTTTTGTTTTCGGTTTTGTTTTTACTGAGTTACAAGGATCCTTATAGATTCTTGATACAAGTCATTTTACACAGTTGTGTCCTGCAAAGATCTCCTAGTTTATTGATTGTTTCCATATTTTGTTTGAGGTGTATTTCAAAGAATAAAAGTTTATAATTTTGCCATAGTATAATTTCTTCTTCCATCTTTAGAAACCTTTGCCTATGCCAGTATCACAAGGATTTTCTCCTAGGTTTCCTTTAGAAGTTATATAGTTTTACAGATTACACTTAGGACTATGACCCAACTCAAGTTATGTTTTGTATATAGTATGAAGTAAGAGTTGAGGTTATTTATTTAATTTATTTTTGACTTGAATGTCCAGATTTTATGGCAACATTTTTTAAAAAGTCTCTCTTTGTTGAATTATCTTGGCACCTTGTCAAAACTGAATTGATCATATATGTGCAGGGTTTTTTTTCCTTGCAATACGTTTGTAATGCTGGCCTCATAAAAGGAATTGAGAAATAATCTCTTCTCTTCAATTTCTTGGAAGGGTTTGCATAAAATTGGTATTCATTTTTTCTTAAATGTTTGCTAGAATTCCTCAGTTAAGTCATATGGGCCTGGACTTTTCTTTGTGGGAAAGTTTTTAACTACAATTTCTTTAATAGATGTAAGTCCTATTCAGGTTATTTATTTCTGCTTATAGGAATTTCAGCCATTTATATTTCAAGGAATGTGTCCATGTAATCTATATTGTCAAATATATTAGTCTAGTATTTGTTAGTATAAAACAGTTAATACTTCTTTATCGTTTTTAATACTTTTTATGACTGCTTTAGTTGCATCACACAAGTATGGGAATTTTGTGTTTTCACCTTCACTTGGTTTAAAATACTTTGTAGTCTTTTGATTTCTTCTTTGACCATTGATTGTTTAAAAGTGTGTTATTTTGTTGCCAAATATTTGAAGATTTTTTCCAGATTACTTTCTGTTATGGGTTATAATTTAATTCCATTTTGGTCAGAAAATACATTTTGTGAGACTTGAATCCTTTTACGTTTTTTGAGACTTCTTTTATATCCCAAGAACATGGTCTGTCTTAGTAAATGTTCTGTGTGCACTTGAGAAAAATGAGCATTCTGCTGTTGTTCAGTGGAATATCTGACAAATATCAATTAAGTCAATTTAGTTGACAGAGTTGTTTAAATCTTCTATATCCTTACTAATTTTGTGTCTACTTACTTGATCAATTATTGAGAAAGACATGTAGGGGTGCTGAACTCTCCAATTATAATTGTAAATTGTCTATTCCTCCTTGCAGTTTATTCATTTCTGTTTCGTATATTTTAAAGATCTATTATTAAGTGCACATACATTTAGGATTTTTTTGTTCTCTTGATTAATTAACTTCTATCATTATGAAATAACTTGTTTGTTTCTGGTAATATTCTTTGCTGTGAAATTAATTTTGTTTAGTATTAACATAGAAACTTTTTTTATTTATTTACTTTTTAATGTTAGTACGATAGATCTTGTTTTATCTTTCTAACTTCTGACCTATTTGTGTTTTTATGTGTAAAATGAGTTTCTTATAGGCAGCATCCAGTTGAGTCTTTCTTTTTTATCC
>NW_016823285.1:0-2941 GCF_001698545.2 Rhinopithecus bieti | reverse complement strand
ATCTCATTACTTACTACTGGTCTGTTCAGGTTTTGAATTTTCTCAATGTAGATCAGTTGTATGTGTTGCGGGAAGGCAGGGACCCCGAACAGAGGGACTGGCTGAAGCCATGGCAGAAGAACATAAATTGTGAAGATTTCATGGACATTTATTAGTTCCCCAAATTAATACTTTTATAATTTCTTACACCTATCTTTACTGCAGTCTCTGAACATAAATTGTGAAGATTTCATGGACACTTATCATTTTCCCAATCAATGCCCTTGTGATTTCCTATGCCTGTCTTTACTTTAATCTCTTAATCCTGTCATCTTTGTAGGCTGAGGAGGATGTATGTCCCCTCAGGACCCTGTGATGATTGTGTTAACTGAACAAATTGTTTGTAGAGCATGTGTGTTTGAACAATATGAAATCTGGGCACCTTGAAAAAATAACAGGATAACAGCAATGTTCAGGGAACAAGGGCGATAACCTTAAACTCTGACTGCCAGTGAGAGTTGCGGAACAGAGCCATATTTCTCTTCTTTCAAAAGCAAATAGGAGAAATGTCGTTGAATTCTTTTTCTCAGCAAGGAACATCCCTGAGAAAGAGAATGGCCCCTGAGGGTAGGCCTCTGAAATGGCCCCTTTAGGGGTGGCTGTCTTTTACGGTCAAATTCAAAGGGATGAAATAAGCCCTGGTCTCCTGTAGTGCTCCAGGCTTATTAAGATAAGGAAATTCCCGCCTTATAAATTTTGGTCAGACAGGTTGTCTGCTCTCAAACCCTGTCTCCTGATGTTATCATCAACAATGTGTGCCCGAAACTTCATTAGCAATTTCAACTTCACCCCATCCTGTGGTCCTGTGATCTCACCCTGCCTCCGTTTGCTTTGTGACATTTTATTACCTTGTGAAGCATGTGATCTCTGTGATCCACACCTTATTCCTACACTCCCTCCCCTTTTGAAAATCGCTAATAAAAACTTGCTGCTTTCACAGATCAGGGAGCATCACGGAACCTGCCAAAATGTGATGTCTCCCCCAGACACCCAGCTTTAAAATTTCTCTTTTTTGTACTCTTTCCTTTTATTTCTCAGACCATCTGACACTTAGGGAAATAGAAAGGAACCCATGTTGAATATCGGTGGTGGGGTTTCCCCCAATAGTATGTTTCTAAGAATTTACCTATTTGTTATAGATTTTACAATTTATTGGCATATAATTGCTCATAGTAGCCTATAATGTTTCTTTGGATTTCTGTGGAATGAATTATAATGTCTGTTTTAAATCTCTAATTTATTTATTTGGGTCTTCTCTCTTTTTCACTTAGTAAGTCTGGCTAGAGGTTTGCCAGTTTTATCTTTAAAAAAAAACACAACTTTCTGTTTCATTGATCTTTTGTGTTGTTTCTTCATTTCATTTTCATGCATTTCTGCTTTTTATTATCTCTTTCTTCTACTAATTTTGGGTTCGGTTTGCTCTTGCCCTCCAAGTTCTTCAAGATGCACATTAAATTGTTTATTTGAAGTATTTCTTTTTTTTTTTTTACATAGTGGCTTATAGTTATAAACTTCCCTATTAGGAAGCTAATGCTCTCACTGCATCCCATAGGTGATATGTCATGATCCGATTTTCACTTTTTTCAAAAAATTTTTCAATTTCTTTCTTAATTTCATCTTTGACCCACTGGACATTCAGGAGCATATTGTTTAATTTCCACGTGTTTGTATAGTTTCCAAAATTGTTCTGTTTTTGATTTCTGGTTTTATTCCATTGTGATCACAGAAGACTCCTGATATCTCAATTTTTGAATGTTTTAAGACACATTTGTAGCCTAATATATGGCCTATGCATGAGAATGAACCATGTGCTAAGGAGAAGAATGTATATCCGGCAGCCGTTCAATTGAATGTTCTGTAAATATCTATTAGATCCATTTGGTCTATAGTCCAGATTAAGTCCAATGTTTCTTTGTTAATTGTTTCATCTGAAAGCTCTGTCCAATGATGAAAGTGAGATGTTGGTGTCTCTGGTTATTATTGTATCGGAATCTCTCTCTCTCTTTGGCTCTAATTATATTTGCTTTATATAGCTGATTGCAACAGTGTTGGGTGCATATATATTTACAATTGTTATAACCTCCTGCTGAATTGACCACCTTATCATTATATAATGGCCTTCTGTATTACTTTGTTTTCATGCTGCTAATAAAAACATATCTGAGACTCGATAATTTATAAAGGAAAGAGGTTTAATTGAATCACAGTTCCACATAGCTGGGGAAGCCTCACAATCATGGCAGAAGATGAAGGGGAAGCACGCAACATCTTACATCGCAACAGGCAAGAAAGCATGTGCAGAGGAAGTGCCCTTTTATAAAACCATCAGATCTTGTGAGACTCATTCACTATCACAAGAACAGCATGAAAAAAACCCACCCCCATGATTCAATTACTTCCCACTGGGTCTCTCCCATGACATGTGGGGATTATTACAATTCAAGGTGAGATTTGAGTGGGGACACAGACAAATCGCATAACCTTCTTTGTCTCTTCTTGTACTTTTCACTTTAAAATCTATTTTTACTAGTATAACTAGTGCTTTTTTTGGTATCCATTGCCAAGATATTAATCTTTTTCATCCATTTATTTCAGTCTACGCGTCTCTTTCTAGAAGTATGTTTCTTGTAGGAAATAAATCATTGCATTTTTAAAAAATCTATTCAGCCACTCAATGCCTTTTGATTGCAATGTTTAGACCATTTACATTCAATGTTACTACTAATAAGTAAGTCCTTACTCCTACTATCTTTTATTTGATTCCTGGTTGTTTTGTAGTCTTCAATTCCTTTTTTCCTTCCTTCATGTCTTACTTTTAGTGAAAGTGATTTTTTCTGGTAAACATCTATTAGACACATTTGGTCTATAGTGTAGATTAAGTTCAATGTTTCTTTGTTGATTT
>NW_016823284.1:0-940 GCF_001698545.2 Rhinopithecus bieti | reverse complement strand
TATTTCATTCTCTTTGTAGCAATTGTGAATGGGAGTTGGCTCGTGATTTGGCTCTCTGCTAGTCTGTTATTGGGTATAGGAATGCTTGTGATTTTTGCACATTGATTTTGTATCCTGAGACTTTACTGAAGTTGCTTATCAGCTTAAGGTGTTTTGCGCTGAGACGATGGGGTTTTCTAAATATGCAATCATGTCATCTGCAAAGAGAGACAATTTGAGTTCCTCTCTTCCTATTTGAATACTCTTTATTGCTTTGTCTTGCCTGATTGCCCTGGCCAGAACTTCCAATACTATGTTGAATAAGAGTGGTAAGAGAGGGCATCCTTGCCTTGTGCCAGTTTTCAAAGGAAATGCTTCCAGCTTTTGCCCATTCAGTATGATATTGACTGTGGGTTTGTCATAAATAGCTCTTATTATTTTGAGATATGTTCCATCGATACCTAGTTTATTGAGAGTTTTTAGCATGAAGGGGTGTTGAATTTTATCAAAAGCCTTTTCTGCACCTATTGAGATAATCATATGGTTTTTGTCAATTGTTCTATTTATGGGATGGATTACATTTATTGATTTATGTTATGTTGAACCAGCCTAATCATGGTGGATAAGCTTTTGATGTGCCACTGGATTCAGTTTGCCAGTATTTTATTGAGGGTTTTCACATTGACCTTCATCAGGGATATTGGCCTGAAATTTTCTTTTTTGTTGTGTCTCTGCCAGGTTTTGGTATCAGGATGATGCTGGCCTCATAAAATGAGTTGGGGGGGATTCCCTCATTTTCTGTTGTTTGGAATAGTTTCAGAAGGAATGGTACCAGCTCCTCTTTGTACCTGTAGTAGAATTTGGATGTGAATCCGTCTTGACCCTGGACTTTTGTGGTTGGTAGGCTATTACTCCCTCAATTTCAGAACTTGTTATTGGTCTATTCAGGGATTTGACTTCT
>NW_016823283.1:0-600 GCF_001698545.2 Rhinopithecus bieti | reverse complement strand
TTTGTGAAACCACTTTGTGATACGGGAATTTATCACACAGAATTACACCCTTCTTCCCATGGTGCAGTTTGGTAGCACTCTTTTGGGGGAATCTCAGAAGGGATACTTTAGGGTGCATTGCAGCCTATGGTGACGAAGGAAATATCCTCAGATAAAAACTAGAAAGAAGCTTTCTGAGAAACTTTTGAGTGAGGTGTGTATTCATCTCACAGAGTAACACCTTTCTTTTCTTGGAGCAGTTTTCTAACACTGTTTTCGTAAAATATGCGAAGGGATATTTGGGAGCGAGTAAAGGCCAATGGTGAATAAGGAAATATTCTCATATAAAAACTAGAAAGAAGCTATCTGAGATTCTGCTCTGTGACATATGAATTCGTCTCACAGAGTTACACCACCCCTTCCATGGAGCAGATTGTTAGCACTCTTTTTAGGGTATCTGAGAAGGGATATTTTTAGTTGCATTGAGGAGTATGGTGACAAAGGAAATATCCTCAGGTAAAAACTGGAAGGAAACTTTCTGAGAAAGTCCTCTGTAATGTGTGAATTCATATCACAGAGTTACAGATTTCTTTTCTTGGAGCAGTTTGTAACAGTGTTTTC
>NW_016823282.1:0-1470 GCF_001698545.2 Rhinopithecus bieti | reverse complement strand
AGACAGTCTCACTCTTGTTGCCCAGGCTGGAGTGCAATGGCATGATCTCGGCTCACTGCAACCTCTGCCTCCCTGGTTCATGTCATTCTCCTGCCTCAGCCTTCCAAGTACCTGGAACTACAGGCGCCCACCACCATGCCCAGATAATTTTTTGTATTTTTTTTTTTTTTTTAGTAGAGTCAGGGCTTCACCATGTTAGCCAGGATGCTTTTTTTAAAAAAAAAAAAAAAAAAAAAAAGCTTTCCCAACCTTTTCTTCTGGTCATGACAGATTAACTGTTAAATGAATTAGCCCTCTCAGAGTTAAAAACTGGAAAACTAGACAAAATACATGAAAAAGGCAGTTTGCACACACTGGACATTAAGCAGCACTAAACTATGATCCTGAGACAAGGGACAAAATGAGGTAAGCTAACAATTCACAGAGCTCACAGAAGGCTGGGAAACAAGTGAGCTTCCACCAGCTAAAGTGAAGAGATCTCCATTAGATAACCTGTGGCATTCAATGGAGATCTCAGACAGGCAATGACTTAGGAGATACCCTACAGAAAAAATTACTCTTCACTCAACCCAACAAAGATTAAGAACAGCCTCTAAAAAATCAAGGTGATCCACAAGTAACTTGACTATCAGAACAAGTTCAACATTCTTTAATGGAAAGTAACAAAATTTTGAAACTCAACAACATAACAGTCACAATGTCCAGTGTTCAACTGAAAATAGCAGGCGATTATTAAAAAGCTATTATAAATCTTCACAGTTATGAAAGAAAACATGAACACAGTGAAGAAATTAAAACTACTGGGCCAAAGGGACAGAGAAGCACAGGTGGCACCATGTTCCTGACTGCCCTCCCCAACCACAGTACCATTCCTGGTAGCAGTAGATTGGTCATCTGGAGAACCACTACTGGCTGAGCATGCCCTACCTGACCATGGGGCAGGAGTATGGCCACACTGTAGTGCACAGGGCAGAGGCCTTTGGGGCCATGAAGACAGCCAACACTTCCAAGTTTCCCTCACGTAGATTTGTTGTAGACCAGCTCAACCATCTCAGTGTCACTAAGAAATGGTTCTAACCCTGAGCTATCAAACTCCCCCAAACTTTTATTTGTATTTTTTTTTTTGGAGACAATGTCTCACTCTGTCACCAGGCTGGAGTGCAGTGGCATGATCTTGGCTCACTGTAGCCTCGACCTCTGGGGCTTGGGTGATTCTCCCACCTCAGCCCCCGAAACAGCTGGGACTACACGTGTGCACCAAAATGCCTGGCTAATTTTTAAAAAAATTTTTATAATGGTTTTGCTTTGGCATCCCAAGGTGTTAGGATTATGCAGGTGTGAGCCACTGTGTCCAGCTACCCTTCAATCTTGTAGATCACAGGGCTGCCCCTGTCTTTATCTGGTCGTGGAACTAAAACTGTAGCTTTTTTTTTTTTTTTTTTTGAGACGGAGTCTCGTTCTGTTGCCCAG
>NW_016823281.1:0-482 GCF_001698545.2 Rhinopithecus bieti | reverse complement strand
ATTTATTTTTTTCAAGTGGAAGGCAACTTGGTTGTATTAGTAGAATCTGGGTTTAAAAATATGAGACACATCTACCCGGTTTATTTTTTGCCTGTATTATCAGGGTGTATTTAATTGTCTTGTGGTTAGAAAAAAGTGACAGAGCACAGAAGTTACTAAAGGTCAAGCATTACGTACACACATACATGCTCTTGGAGGCAGCTATATCCTGCTTTGATTTTTATGCACATGAACCATGTAAGGTATGTACTCATCTTACTACACTTCAACATCCCCAGTGCTCAGGAAATCGGAAAGTACAATATTTGATTTGAGAAATTCTTCATAATAGATTCTTTATTATAAAAATTTACCTCATTTACATTTAATGTGATGATTTTTTTTTTCTGGTATATTTCCCACTGTACTGTTTGGTTTTTGTTTTTCTCTTGTCTGTGGGTAGATTTAGTGAGCCAAACATAGAAACTAAAGCTATTGCCTTT
>NW_016823280.1:5686-7344 GCF_001698545.2 Rhinopithecus bieti | reverse complement strand
ACTGTTCTGCCAGGAGTGCTGCCTTATGCCTGTGATTGTAACACTTTGGGAGGCCGAGGTTGGTGAATTCACCTGAGGTCAGGAGTTTGAGACCAGCCTGGCCAACATGGTGAAATCCCGTCTTTACTAAAATACATATATTATCCGGGTGTGATGGCGTGTGTCTAATCCTAGCTACTCAGGAGGCTGAGGCAGGAGAATCACTTGAACCCGGGAGGCAGAGGTTGCAGTGAGCCGAGATTGTGCTATTGCACTCCAGCCTGGGTGACAAGAGTGAGACTTCATGTCAAAACAAAACAAAAAACCCCAAAAAACCCTGAACATTTTTCTGCAACTGGATTGGTTGGGATCTTCCCCTCCTTGGGAGCTCTTTCCTTAGCTCCCTCCAGTTTAGTATGTCCAAAACAAAACTCCTGACTCATCCCAAACGTGGTCTTTCCCCAGGGTCCTCTGTCACAGTCGATGGCAACTCCACTGCTGCTCGGGCCACAAACCTTGGTGTCATCCTTGGCTCCTGTCTTTCCCTGTTATCCCTCATTCCAGTTCATCAGCAAATCCCATCAGCTGTAGCTTGGGAATATGTGGAGTGGTTGCTACCCCTTGGTCACTACCTCAACTGCGTGTTCCAGTCCTCCTCTCTTCTCAATGATCACTCTAGTCTCCCATCTCTTCTCCCCGCTCCCGCCCACATTTTGTCAACACAGTAGCGTGAATGACCCTTTTTGAATGGAAGTCAGATGACTTCTCTTCTCTGCTCAGGCCCTCCAGTGGCTCCCCCTTTACAGCTTATAAAACCTGAAACTGATGACCTACTAGGCCCTCTGTGGCCTCTCTGACTCCATAGGCTCCCACTCTCCTCTCCTCCAGCCACCCTGACTTCCATGGAGTTCTGCAAATACACCAAACCCACTTCTGCCTCAGGGCCTTTGCACTGGCTCTTCTTACTGCCTGGAATATTCTTGCAAATATCGATGTAGCTCTTTCCTTCACTTCCTGTTGGTCTCTGCTCAATGTTACCTTCTCCATGAGGTCTTCTATGACCATGCTGTCCCCAACAGTGTGCACACACACGTACATGCACACTCATGTACATACACACACAGACACACTCACCTCCTTCCTCTTGCTCTGCGTTACTCTTCATCATAGCATCTTGCATTTTCTGGCATGTTATGAGTTTACTCATTCAGTTGTTTATTGTCTCACTCCTCTACTTTATTTTATTTTTATTTTTTTGAGATGGAGTCTTGCTTTGTCGCTCAGGTTGGAGTGCAGGGGCACCATCTCGGCTCACTGCAACCCCTGTCTCCTGGGTTCAAGTGATTCTCCTGTCTAAGCCACCAGAGTAGCTGGGATTACAGGTGCCTGCCACCACACCTGGCTAATTTACTTGCATTTTTAGTAGAGATGGGCTTTCACCCTGTTAGCTAGGCTGATCTCGAACTCCTGACCTCAGGTGATCCGCCCACCTCGGCCTCCAAAAGTACTGGGATTACAGGTGTTTGAGCCACAGTGCCTGGCCACGCCTCCACTTTAATAAAGGCTTCAAGAATTTTTCCCCCCACTGCTATGTGCCAGGCACCTACAACAGTGCCTGGTACATACTGGGTCTTTAACAAATGCTTACTGATTGAACAAGTGAGTGAATAAGCAAATGA
>NW_016823280.1:0-1813 GCF_001698545.2 Rhinopithecus bieti | reverse complement strand
TCTCAAAGTTACTGCTCTGCTTTAAAGAAATGGACTTGCAGATGAGATATTATGGGGCGTGGTTTATATGAAAAAGACAGTTAAGAACTCAAAAAATTGTTTACATAGTGTAAGATAAAATGTTTACAACATATATGTATGATTTAAAATAATTTCTTTATAACCAACTTTTCAATTACTCAGTCCCAATTACATCAGATAAATGAGATTTTACTATATTTATTTGTGTCAATGTAAACTTTACACAGTTCTGTTAAAATTCCCACCATTAACACGTCTTAGTAATTTGTGCCTGTGCCCTACTAGGCAGTTTAGTCTTGATATCACTATGATTATATGAACTTAAGAAAACATTTTTTTCATTGGTAACTTTGATTTGCCTGTAGTTACAGATGAATCTGCACAAATAGCACTGATTGGTTCCTTAAAACAAGGAATATTTGCATAGGTAGTCTTGAATGGTTCCTAGACTAATGATACATTTGTAAACAAGCCTCTGATTGGTTAATAGAGTAAGACTATATTTGCTGCCTATGGGCAGTGGGGAGGGGGCCGCTCCTTACTGCAGCCTGAGGAGGCACCTCTCCCTCCTCTCCCACGGTTGGCCAAGGTCACAGAAATGTATCTTTTTTTTTTTTTCGAGACAGAGTCTTGCTTTGTTGCTCAGGCTGGAGTGCAATGGTGCAATTTCAGCTCACTGCAACCTCTGCCTCCTGGATTCAAGTGATTCTCCTGCCTCAGCCTCCTGAGTTGCTGGGATTACATGTGTGTGTCGCCACACCAGGCTAATTGTGTATTATTAGTAGAGGCAGCTTTCACCATGTTGGCCAGGCTGGTCTCAAACTCCTGACTTCAGGTGATCTGTACCACGGCCTCCCAGAGTGCTGGGATAACAGGCACGAGCCACTGCGCCCAGCCAGAAATGTATCTTATTGGTGAAGTTGCCTGTGCTGCTCTCTGAGTCCCATCAGTCCTCACTTTGCCAGCACAGTAGACCCCATGGTGGAAGGGCAAAGGGGGCATGTAAAGGGAGTGGGGCAGGGACCCGGGCAAGTACAGTGTGGCCGACTCACCTGCCAGGGCCAGCTGTTGGGCCTCGCTGCTTTACCTCCAACCACCCTAGTCACATCAGGCGGGTAAGTGGGGACCCCACAAGTGAGGGCTGTGAAAAGAGAAAGGGTCTTGAGTCCAGGAAGCAGCGACCCACAAAATGTAAACTACACTTACTGCATTCTGAACCCCCAAATAGAAAACCCTTGTTCTCGGGAGGCTGAGGCAGGAGAATGGCGTAAACCCGGAAGGCGGAGCTTGTAGTGAGCCGAGATCGCACCACTGCACTCCAGCCTGGGCGACAGAGCGAGACTCCGTCTCAAAAAAATTAAAAAATAAAAAAAAAAGCCCTTGTTCTAGAAGGATTCCAAGAGGTCACAGAATCCTGCTCTTTGCTCCAATTATGACTGGAGCAATTTGCTCTTACGATTACTCGTCTGAATGCAGTAGGGGTTGGGTGGGGGCGAGAGGGGAGGACAGGAAGATCCCATTCCGAGCCACACCAGGGGATGGGAAACCAGTGGCTCTGGGTGACAGGGTTTACCTCCAGCCACCAAAGCAGACAGCAGCAGGGTCCTAATCATGGTGTGTCCGTGGGAGTTCTGTCAGCGTGGCCCTGGATAAGGCCCTGGTTTTATGAGTGAACTTATCAGTGAGAGATACACTAGGAGCACGCAAGATGGGGATTTTCTCAAAGCCCAGTGGAAAAAAGAGCTTGTGTTCAAATATATATTTTTTCCCATTTCCTCCCAACTGTCACCCT
>NW_016823279.1:0-1283 GCF_001698545.2 Rhinopithecus bieti | reverse complement strand
ATTAATTAACACACCTTTTAATTAAAGACGTTGAAAAGAAAAAAAACCTTTCTGTGTGTGTCCAGGGTACAAGCACAAAATGAGACACCAATGGAAACCATGTATTAGGTATGGAAAATATTTTTGTCATTGAACACTCAAGTTTTGATATAAAAAAGAAAAAATTAGAAATTGCTTTTTGTGTAACCACAAAACCTAAATTATTTACCTTTCCATCTAATACTTATTGTTTTATTTCCTGTTAAAACGCTCGATTCTACAGGTAATCCTAGATCTCTCTGAGCCAATATATGGATTAACTTAAATTACAAAGATATGATAAACAATTTTTAATGTCATTTAATCTATTTTTATTAAAATTTGTAGCTACATTTAATGTAAGACTAATATTTCTAATTAACTTATACATAAAAAGTTATTTGCTGTAGGTGTCTGCACAATGTGATTGCTAGTAGAATTAAACGCCTCAGGCTGCATCTATCAGACACTGGCCTTTCTGGACGCGTTCCATTTGATCAATAATTTGGGCAGCAAAAATCTGATAAATTTTATATTAGAGATAACGACAGAGGGTAACTGTAGCACAGCGGAGGGAACAAGTCTCCAGAGGCAGAAGGGTCAGCTATGCCGAGAACACGTTTGAACTTGAAAAACATTCGGGGACTGAGAAAACAGAGCTGCAAAATGTGAATTCTGTTAACCTGAAATGGTCAAACTGGAATGCGAGGAGTGGGAATGGCAGGTGGGGGTGAGGTGAGGTGGGGTGGGGTGTGGGTGTCAGAGGAGGAGGCCCGGTGGGCAACGCCAGATTGAGCTTGACTCTTAGGTAAGAGCTCGGACTGGTGCGGGTCAGTGAGTTATCTGGGAAGACGACGGTGGGGACAGCTACGACAGTGGCCCAAGGCGCTGGGGTGGGGGCAGGAGTAGGGCCGGAGACCAGTTAGGAGGCTGTGGGAGAAGCGGCGGAAGGCGCCGGGTGCAGGCCCGAACCCAGGGTAGTTTCTGGGGCAGGGCTCCAGGATTTGTCTACGGGCTGGGTCCACCCTCGCTCCTTAGGGCGCCCGGGCGGTGGTGGGGACTTTGGCGCTCGGTTGCCCCGGCGACGGCGTCCGGCGGGCGGAGTCGCAGGCGCGGGAGGGGGTCCCCGCCGGGTAGCGACCAAGAACCCCCCAAGCACCCCCCTCCTGCCCTCCCCCGACTACAAAGCCTCGCAGAGCGTCCTAACCGTCGCCCACGCGGCTCGTGAAGACCTGGCAGCGTCCCGAGGGCCACAGCCGCGAGGA
>NW_016823278.1:5746-7796 GCF_001698545.2 Rhinopithecus bieti | reverse complement strand
ATGCTACAGCAAAACTTGTTAGCAATAATAAGAAAATGTGTAGGATTTTATAAAAAAAAATTTGCATTGTTTCTATAGACTAACAACAAACTATCACAATAAAATAAAAAATCTCATTTATAATAACATTCAAAAAATATTTAGAAATGAATTTAACAAAGGAGGTGAAATATTGCACATTGAAAACTATAATACGTTGATCAAAGAAATTCAAGATGATACAAATAAATGTAAAAACACCTTATGTTCATGGATTGGAAGAATTTATATTGTTAAAATGTCCATATTTCCCAAAATGATCTACCAATGGAATGCATTTCTTATCAAATTTCAATAATATTTTCCCAGAAATGGGAAAAAAATCTAAAATATGTATGAGTCTACAATAGACCCAGAACAACAAAGCAATGTTGAACAAAAAGAACAATGCTGTAAGCATAACACTATCTAATCTTAAAATATACTAAAAATATATCTTAATTAAAACAGTATTATACTAGCATAAAAACAAACACATAGACTAATAAAACAGAATGGAGAACACAGAAATAAATCCACAAAAGTACTGTCAATTATTTTACAAGTTGCCAAACACACTCAATGGAGAAAGGATAGTCTTTTCAATAAATCGTATTAGGAAAACTTGGTATCAACTTACTGAAAAAAAATTTGACATTTATATTACACACCGTATATGACAATCAACTTGTAATGCAATAAAGACTTATATGTAACACAAGATACTGTATAATTGCTAGAACAATGCATATGAGAAAAGTTCGTTGGATATTGGTCTTGACAAATATGTTTTAGATATGACCCCAAACACAGGCAAGGAAAGCAAACATAGAAAAACAAGATTGTATCAAAATAAAAGGAATCTACACTGCAAAGAAAAACAATCAATATAATAAAGAGACAACCTATAGAATAGGAGAAAATATTTGCAAACCGTAAATCTGACAGTGAACTAATATTTAAAATATATTGGGAACTCATACCACTCAATATAAATTAAACAAATAATTTGATTTTTAAAAGTGGGTAAATGACCTGAATAGATATTTCTCATATGAAGATATACAAGCAGTCAACAAGTATATTAAAAAAGTGCTCAGTGCTGCTAATTGTTAGGGAAATTCAAGTCAACATCATCTCACATCCACTAGGATGGTTATTGTCAAAACAACCAAAGATAAGTATTAGTGTGGATCTGGAGGAAAAACAAGCTTTGTAAACTGTGCATAGGTGCTGTGGTTTGGATATGGTTTGTTTTTCTCCACCAAAATTTATGTTGAAATTTGATCCACAGTGTAGCAATGGTAAGAAGTGGGGCCTAGTGGGAGGTATTGGGGTCATGGAGGCAGATACTTCATGAATGGCTTGGTGCTGTTCTGAAAGTAGGGAGTGAGTTCTTGCTCTGATGACACTGGATTAGTTACTGTGGAAATACATTAGATTCTGCTAGAGCTGGTTTTTATAAATCCAAGATGTCCCACAGATATTGTCTCTTTGCATGTGTTTGCTTCATCTTTGATCATCTCTGCCATGTTATGACATACCATGAAAGAACTTACCAGGCAATGGCCTTGAAGTTCCTAGCCTGCAAAACTGATAAATAAAAGATAAATAAAAATTTTTAAAAATAATGTATTACCGAGTCTCAGGCATTCTGTTATAGCAATACAAAATGAACTAAGTCAGTGAGAATGTAGATTAGTATAGTCACCATTGTAAAAAAGTATGATAGTTCCTAAAAAAAGTAAAAATGGAACTAACACATGATCAAGCAATCCCACTTCTGTGTATATAGCCAATGGAAATGAAAACAATATGTCAAAGAGACATAAGCATTTCTATGTTCATTTTAACATTATTCACAATAACCAAGATATGGAATCAAAATATGCATCCACCAATGAATGAGTGGATAATAAAAATATTAACATATATATGTACATCTATATATAATATATACACACAGTAGAATATTATTCAAACTTTAATTTGATGAAAATTATGTCTTTTATGAAAAAAAAAAAAAAAAAAA
>NW_016823278.1:0-879 GCF_001698545.2 Rhinopithecus bieti | reverse complement strand
AAAAAAAAAAAAAGTTATTTAGTTCAAAAATACAATGTGAATATAGGCATTGGATGAATACTACCATTTCAAAAGGGAGAAAATGAACAACAAAAAAAGGAGGCTCAGTCTCCACACACGTCTGAATCCCAGCAGAGAACTCAGTAGATCTTAAAGCTCCAACATTATCTCCTTTGACTTTATGTCCCACATCCACAGCACACTGCTGCAAGGGGTAGACACTTGAGGTCTTGGGTAGCTTCAACCCTGTACCTTTGCAGGGTTTAGCCCCCACAAATGCTCTCATGAGGTGGCTTTGAGGGGCTGCAGTTTTTCCAGGCACAGAGTGCAAGCTGTCAGTGAATCTACCATTCTTTGATCTGGAGGACTGTGTCCCTCTTCTCACAGATCCACTAGGTAGTGCTCCAGTGTGCACCCTGTGTGAGATCTCCAATCCCACATTTTCCCTCCACATTGCCCTAGTAGAGGTTCTCTGTGAGTACCTCACCCCTGCAGGTACTTTCTGGATATGCAGGTTTTATCCTACATCCTATAAAGTTTGGGAACAGGTTTCCAACCCTCGACTCTTAACACTCTGTGCACCCATAGGCTCAACAGCACATGGGATCCACCAAGTCTTATGATTAGCGGTGCACACTAAATAAAAAAATAATAACCCAGCTAATAATAGGTAAAATATCTGTATAGGCATTCCTCTCAAATAATATATAAAAATAGTGTGTAGTTATATGAAAAAAATGCTCAAAATTATTATTCATAATATAAATGCAAATCAGAACCATAGGGAGATACCACCTAACACCACTATGATGGACATCATAAAAAAATGGAGGCCGGGCGCAGTGGCTCAAGCCTGTAATCCCAGCACTTTGGGAGGCC
>NW_016823277.1:0-3942 GCF_001698545.2 Rhinopithecus bieti | reverse complement strand
TTCATACATTGATACAAAAGCAATCAAAAGAATTTATCACTGAAGAAGTCCATGTCTTATACTTATTAGACAAGGACTTCAAATCAGAAATTTGAAATATTTATCAAAGAGCTAAAGAAAACATGACTGAAGAATTGAAGGAAAGTATGAGAACTTTGTTTCATCAAATAGACAACTTCAGTATAGAAATGGAAATTACAAAACGGAACCAAGTAGAAATTCTACAGTTGAAAAGTATAATAACCAAAATAAAACTGCTTTACTGTGATTCAAGAGCAGATCTACGCAAACAGAAGAAAAAAATAATCAATCTTAATATTAGGTTTATTGAGGTTACTCAGTGTGAGGAACAGAAAAAATAAATTTAAGTTTAGAAAATCTCAGAGACTGGGAAGTACCAAGATAATTACTAACATAGGTATAAATAAAGTCCTAGAAGGAGAGGCTAAAGAAAAGCAGAAAACAGAGTATTTGAAAATAGTGGCTGAAAGACTGACAATTTTCTGGTCAATAAAATCCTGAATTTATACTTCCAAGAAACTTAATAGTCTCCAAGCAGGATAAACTCAAACAGACCCACACTGAGATACATTATAACAAAATGTCAGAAGCAAATAGGAAGAAAGGATCTTCAAAGAAGGAATAGAGTAATGACTTGTCATGCACAAGGGAGTCACAATAAGATTAACATCCAGTTTCTCATAAGAAACTACGGAGTCCAGAGGCAATGAAATGCCATATTCAATGTGTTAAAATAAATAATCAATCATTAATTCTACGTCTGACACAACTATTCTACAAAATAAAGGATAGATTAAGACCTAACCATATGACACATAAAACTCTTAACACAGCTGTCCTACAAGTAATATCAAAGGATGAAGTCAAAGGATAGTAGACACTAACTCAATACCACATGAAGAGGTAAAGCACACCAGTAAATATAACTATATAGTTAAAGATAAAGGACCGTATTTTTTGCTTGCATTTTTTTCATCTGATTTTAAAGACAAAAGCATGTCATAATTGAGCATTTAACTTAATGAGCACACAATGGATAAACATGTAATTTATTACATTAAAACTTGAAAGATGAAGAGTTCTGCAGGAGAAAATCTATGTATACTATTTAATTAAATTTGTGCCTATCCAAACTAGACTGTTATAAAATAATAAATAATGGTAATCTCCAGGAAAATCACGAAGAAAATACGTTCAAAAACGTAGTAAAAGAAAGGAAAATATACTTGAAAGGTTTCACTAAAAATACTTTATCAAAAATAATAATAGTGAAATTGGCCTTGCACAGTGGCTCCCACCTATAATTCCAGCATTTTGGGAGGCTGAGGTGGGCTGGTTATGAGGTTAGGAGATCAAGAACATCCTGGCTAACACGGTGAAACCCCGTCTCTACTGAAAACACAAAAACAAAATTAGCCGGGCGTGGTGGTGGGCGCCTGTAGTCCCAGCTACTCGGGAGGCTGAGGCGGGAGAATCACTTGAACCTGGGAGGCGGAGCTTGCAGTGAACCGAGATCGCGCCACTGCACTCCAGCCTGGGCAACAGAGGGAGGCTCTGTTAAAAAAAAAAAAAAAAAAAAAAAAAGAATAATAGTGAGATTAAGGGAAAGAAATAATTCCACAAACTCTTTTACAACAGGAGGAAGTGAGACCACTTTTCAAACTCATTCTATGAGGCTGGTGTTACCCCAATACCAAAGAGCATAAGAAAAATAAAAAACGGCATATTAGCATCTCTTATGGATGTTCACACAAAAATTCTCAATAAAATACCACCAACCCAAAATCATCAGCAAATTACCAAGACAGATACCCCACGATCTAGTGGGTTTTCTCCCATACATTCAGGTCAATATAGGAAAATCAATGTAACATTTATGTCATATGTTACATTAGTTGAATAAAGGGAGAAAAGAATCCAAATGGTCATCTGGAAAAATACAGAAAAATCATTTTACAAATTCAGCATTCTTTATGATAAAATATTCAACAAACAGAAATAGAGGGAAATTTTCAACCTATAGTAATAATTGGTAGCTATGAAATCCCACAGAAAACATCATGCTTAATGGTGAAAAATGTAAAACTTTCTACTAAAATACACAATAAGAAAGACAAGGCTCTCCACTCTTGCCACTGTTACTCAATATTGCACTAGGGTTTAGAGCTGAGATAGTTAAGCAAGAACATTACAAAAAAGTCATCCATGTTGAAAACAAAAAAGTAAAACTATCTCCATTTGCAGAGGACATTACATATAGAAAACTCTAAGAATCAACTAAAATAAAGGATTATTTGGGCTAATAAATTCAGCAAGATTGCAGGATATAAGATCAATGCCACGTCAAATCTTCTAGGATAAGAATAATAAAAATAATGGAAAAAATAACAGCATAGTGAAGAAGTATGAACGATCCCCATACATTGCTGATGGGGATGTCAAATAGTGAAGCTTTTGCTGAAAATATTTGGGTAGTTACTCAAAAAGTTAAAGATGGGGTTACAATAGGACTCAGATATTCCACACCTTGGTACATACTCCAAAATTGAAAACACGTGTTCAAACAAAAACTCTTATAAGAATGTTTATAGCATCGTTATTCATAAAAGACCAAAAGTACCAACAACCCAAATGGCCAGCAACAGATGAACAGACAAATAAAATGATGTCTATCCATACAGTGAACTGTTATTCAATCAAACACAGGCATGAAGCACTGGTACATGATGTAGATAACCTGAAAAAGATCATAATAAATAAAAGAAGAGAGACAACACAAGGATCTCTATCGTATGATTCCATTAATTTGAAATATTCAGAATAGGTAAATTCATAGAATCAGAAAGAACAGTGACTGCCACTGTCTGGAGATTGAGAGCTAGGTAAAGTGTGGGGGTTTCTTTTGCTGTGATAAAATTTTCTGAAATTGAGATAGTAAACTAATGAATATACTAAAAAACAATTTTACACTTTAGTGGGGTGAATTGTAGCATATATGTCTTATTTTTCTGTAAAAATTAATGAAATAGCATCTCCTTTAAATTTCACTGTATTTCTAGCAGCCAGGTCATGTAGAAGAAAGGCCATAGGCTTCATAGCTGTACAGAATGGTAATAAACCAAAGCTTCATTCTGTGGGAGCTCTATGCCTTAGGGCAATTACTTAATCATTTTGATCTTGGATTTTCTCACCTGTAAAATGGTGATAGTTACACTTACCTTAAAATGTTTTGGTGAGAATTAAAAGAGGTAGTGCAGGTAAAGAGCCAAGCCAAGTTAGCTGCACAGTAAGCATAATTTTATTTTCTGTATTCATATTGTTGCTTCTTTTTCTCCTTCTGCTTATGTTTAACGCAATTTAATTGCATCCTGTTCCTTCAGATGTCGCTTACATAGGAATCGTGTAATAAATTCATTTTTCTTTCTTTCTTTCTTTCTTTTTTTTTTTTTTGAGACAGAGTCTTGCTCTGTCACCCAGGCTGGAGTGCAGTGGCACGATCTCGGCTCACTGCAAGCTCTGCCTCCCGGGTTCACGCCATTCTCCTGCCTCAGCCTCCCGAGTAGCTGGGACTACAGGTGCCCGCCACCACGCCCAGCTAATTTTTTGTATTTTTAGTAGAGACGGGGTTTCACTGTATTAACCAGGATGTTCTTGATCTCCTGACCTCATGATCCGCCCACCTTGGTCTCCCAAAGTGCTGGGATTACAGGCATGAGCCACCGTGCCCGGCCCATTTTTCTTTTTTTACTGCCTGTAATTGTATTTTGCTCTCCTTTATCCTTATTTCAATTTCCTTATGAGAAAACAGACAACCATGTTTGCTCAGTGTTCTTGCCCCTCTGTGGTGCTGTGGCTTTCTGACCTCATTTAAAAGGAAACGTGCAAAAGTCATTTGGAAAAGGAAACTGAGAACTTCCTAAG
>NW_016823276.1:0-1282 GCF_001698545.2 Rhinopithecus bieti | reverse complement strand
TTTTCACCATAGTGCTCAACTGGCTCCCAAATATCACTTTGCAAATTCCACGAGAACAGTCTTAGCAAAAGGCTTCATGAGGAGAAAAGTGTAATTCTGTGAGATGAATTCGAAGATCACAAAGAAGTTTCTCAGAAAGCTTCTTTCACGTTTTTATCTGAGGATATTTCCTTTGTCACCATAAGCTTCATTGCGCTAAGAAGCATCCATTGCAGATTTTAAGAAAAATGTGTTAGCAAACAGATCAATGAAAAGTGTAACTCCGTGAGTTGCATTCATACATCACAATGCAGTCTCTGAACGCTTCTTTCCAGTGTTTATCTGATGATGTTTCCTTTTTCACCATAGGCCTCAAAGCGCTGCCAAATGTCACTTTGCAGATTCCACGAAAACAGTGTTAGCAGTCTGCTTCATGAAGACTAAATTGTAACTCTGTGAAATGTATTCACATATCACAAAGAAGTTTCTTAGAGGGCTCCTTTCACGTTTTTATGTGAGGATATTTTCTGTATCAGTGTAGGCCTCAATGCGATCCAAAGTATCCTTTCTCAGGTTCCCCAAAGACAGTGATAATAGACTGCTCTATGAAATGAAAGTGTGACTCAGAAAAGTGTAACTCTGTGAGTTGCATTCACACATCACAATTCAGTGTCTCAGAACACTTCTTTCCAGTTTTTATCTGAGGATATTTCCTTTTTCACCATAGTGCTCAATGGGTTCCCAAATATCACTTTGCAAAATCCACGAGAACAGTCTTAGCAAAAGGCTTCATGAGGAGAAAGGTGTAACTCTGTGAGATGAAATCACAGATCAGAAAGAAGTTTCTCAGAAAGCTTCTTTCACGTTTTTATCTGAGGATATTTCCTTTGTCATTGTAAGCTTCATTTTGCTAAGAAGTATCCCATTGCAGATTTCAAGAAAACTGTGTTAGCAAACTGATCAATGAAGAGAAAAGTGTAACTCTGTGAATTGCATTCACACATCACAATGCAGTTTCTCAGAAGGCTTCTTTCTAGTTTTCATCTGAGGATATTTCTTTTTTCACCAGAGCCCTCATTGAGCTCCCAAATACCACTGTGCAGATTCCACGTAAACAGTGTTAGCAAACTGCTACAATAAGGCTAATGTGAATCTCTGTGTGATGAATTCACACATTAGGAAGCAATTTCTCAGAAAACTTCTTTCTCGTTATTTTCTGAGGATATATCCTTTTTCACCATTAGCCTCAATGCGCTCCCAAATATCACTTTGCTGAATCCACGAAAACAGTGTTATCAAACTG
>NW_016823275.1:0-940 GCF_001698545.2 Rhinopithecus bieti | reverse complement strand
AACTTTTATGGATACTTTAATATATTTTTTCCTTTATAGTGTAGTTGTTTTATTTTGTTTTACATTTTTCTTAATTTTGAAGATTAGCATACATACAAGAGTGTAAGAAAATATATGTACAGTTGAAGGAACATCCCTGTACCTACCACCCCATCCAAGGAACAGAATATTACTCTACTCAAGAGGCCCAATGCATGACCTTCTGTCATCATATTTCCCTCACATTTCCCAAGAGATAAACATTTGAATTTTGTGGTAATCATTCCTTGATTCTTCAAAGTTTTAGCACTTAAATATGTATCCTTAAAAGAAACAACGTATAGTTTTGTCTGTTTTTGAAATTTATACACATGGAATAATAAGTATGTATTCCTTTATGTCTGTCTTCTTTCACTCAAATTGTGTTACATTATTGATGATATTGTTTTATATCAAGGGATAACATAAATAAAGCACATAAAATACACTACTTTTAATTGCACATCTCAATGATTTTTGAAAATTCATGCATACACCCATCTATCATTCTGATAAAGACAAAGAAGATTTGAAGCACCTTAGAACATGTGAGCTTTGCTGTCCATTTTCCCCCAAAGGAGACTGCTATTTTGGTTTTTACAAATTAATGATTAGTTTTAACTTTTTTGAAGTTCATATGAAAACAGTCATACAGTATGTGGTCTTTGGAGTCTGGCTTCTTTTGCTCATCATTATGTCTGTGAGATTCATCCATGTTGTTGTGGTGTCATTGATGTGGCCTTTATTAAGTAGTATTCCCTTGTATGAATAGACTACTATTTGTCAGTTTTTTGATGATGAGTACATGTTGGTTTTAATTTGGCTGTTATAAATAAAGCTGTTAGAAGCAATCGTGTGTGTATTTTGGTCACTATATGCATTCATTTCTTTGGGCTATACATGCCCAGGAATGAAATTGCTA
>NW_016823274.1:12689-14498 GCF_001698545.2 Rhinopithecus bieti | reverse complement strand
TTATTCAGGAGCATGCCACTAAATAGCTGAAAGCATCAACATCCACTGTCTTATATAGCCTCATGTAAAAATAAAAAACATCTTTCAAGAGAAAATTTATAGGGTTTTGACATTGACTAAGTGGCTTCTGTATGCTAGAAACTTTAAGTGGGCTGTTTCATTTAATCACTCTGACAAACTTATTTTGTGTTGACTTTCATGTTATGGTTAAGGTAAGTAAGGCTTGGAGGAGTTTTAAGGAAATGTCAGTTATAATAATGACAATACTAGCAAGAAAACAATAGTTAACATTTGTTTAACATCTGGTATGTGGTAGGTACTTAATATCACCCGAGTGACACAATAGAAACCTATAGGACTCAGGGGACTGTGGATAACTCACTTAAGCCCCTAGGCCTCATATGTTAAATATAGGTAATAATAACCACTGTCATTGGAATGTTGTGAAAATTAAAGGACACTGTTTGTACACTGTCCAGTAGTGCCTGGCATGGAGCAGATGCTCAATACATGATAGTTTATAACTATACTTAACATCTCTCTTGTTTGGTGGGAAATCTGATCACAGGTCCTTTGAATTTTTTTTAAACCCTATTAAGTTTACTATGTCTATATTTGCTACCCTTTCTAACTTCCATTAATAAAACCCTACTGCCTTTCCTGTCATTGTTAGCCAGTATTTAAAAATTACCTAAAATGCTGTGACCAAAACTTTTAGGTAATTGTTTCTGATTTGAACAAAGCCAGAGCCAAATCTTCCCTGTACATCTGGAAGATTAACTAGCATTCCCTTATTGTGGAAAAGTGGAAATTCTTTCTTTACTCTGCTTCCCACTTTTTACCAGGTAAAATAGGTAAGCCACATCTACTGGCAGTAGATAGTAGATAGGTAAGCCACATCTACTGGCAGATGTATTGCCTATTTTGGAGGAGATCTGGATAAATAAAGTAGGCTTCCAAGCCTCTCTTTCCTCATCTGTCAAATGGTAGTAAAATTCAGCATTTATTGGATTATGAGATTTTTTTATTAATCATGCTTTTTGTATAGTAGTTTCTCAGCAAATCTTAACTATTCCAATGAAACATACCTCCAAAACAACTGGACAGCATCCTGTGGGGAAATGGGTGAGAACTAGATAGGAAATAGAAAAATAATTGGGAGAAGAGAGTTTTCAAAGGCACTGGATTTTGTTAATTTTGTATTTGATATCCCATTTTTCATAATTCTCAGCTCTGGTTTTTTTTTGTAGTATTTCATTATCTCACTTCACTGCCACCACCAGAGAACTAATAGAAACATCTTTTATAAAACTCATATGCTCATTTTACCTCTCAGCATGTATTCCTACTCTGTAGCTTATCAGCAAAGTTAGTCAGACACTGAGACATCTGAGGAGACCATTTTTCAAATCTTCAATCCTTAGTTCTTAGCTTCCCTTTTTAATCTGCCGTGTGCTCTGTAGCAATGGAAAAAAGGCTTGACAGGCTTGCTCTGTCTGGCTATATGACACATATTTCCCATTTCACCAATAAATTTGTAAGCCCCGATCATTTATATAAATGCTTCTACAAAGTTTGCATTTAAGAACATTTTGTAGTCACTTTCAAAGAGTCTTGGCCTTTCAAGTGCAGTTTTTCCTGGTTTCCTCAGTCATTTCTATTCTTTCTCCCTCCCAGTAGTCCAGTCCTCTCTTGACTTGAAGTTCTAAAAGGTCGAACTTAATAGCATCCCCCATGCTCATTCTGCATGCTCACCTGACACGACTACTCATTAAAGTTTAAAACTATTTACACATGCATTTAAGGGAC
>NW_016823274.1:5548-11122 GCF_001698545.2 Rhinopithecus bieti | reverse complement strand
AAAAAAAAAAAAAAAAAAAAAAATGCAGAACTCAGATTCCTCCTCAGCCTGACTGCACTAGTCTAGCACTCATCATATTGTCTTAAAATCGTCAATCTTTTAGCAGATGAAAAAACAGAAACATGACCAGGATAATAAAATGTATGAGTTATGGTAGATATATGGAATTTAAGGCAAATTTGGGTCATTGCAAAATAGCCGAGTGCAATTCCGTGTAATACATATAAAGTATAATGTAATATTAAAGCAGAAACAAGAAAGCTTAACCAGGAGAATATATGAACTAAGAATTATATCACTTAGCAAGTTATTCATTTACTAACCCCATATTTCAATTATATTCATATATATTCAATATATATATATATTCCATATAGTCATATATTCAGGCAATATATTTGTACTGTATTACATGTATGCATATATATAGTGTGAAATGTAAGCCCTATTAGCAATAATATTAAAACTTTATAAATTATGCTATAACTCATTTGACATACATTTGAGTTTGCTTATTTAATAAAGCATAGCAGTGATATAATTTGATTATCTGAGATCTTAAAATGTGAATGTGAACCTCTTGCTGCATGAAACAGGGCAAGTGAAACTTACTCAAAATTTTTGCTGGACTGTTCAATAATGCAAATGTGGTGTTAGGCATTTATAAGTTTCGCCTGCTTGTATAGATAACATTACACTGAAAATCACAGCAGTACTTTTACTACTGTCAGTTATGAGTTGATAGCTCACATATACAACCCTTCGTTGAGTTCTTAGTTACTAAGACTTCTCATTTTTCACCAGGCTGCAATATTTACAGCTGCCACTGGGAGGAAGGTAGAAAAATATCCTTTGCAATCGAACAGTCACAGCGCAACCATCACCAAAAATTATACAAATGACTTTTTCATAAATAATAACTATTTGTTTATCAGTTATCCAGTCAACAGATATTTATTAATTCATTGGTATAGCCTTGGTAGCGTGTTAGATGCTAAGAATACAATATTGAGCAAAAGCAATACTGTTCCTGACTTCATGGAGTTAATTAACATCTAGTGGAGGATATAGGAATCCTCAAGGAATCACAAAAATAAGTGTATAATTATCAACTGTAATAATTGCTATGATGGAAGGTACATGATGTTATCTATTAGGGTATATAACAGAATGCTCACCTTGTGTTAGGGGATATGGTGGGCAGGAAGTCTTCCCTGATCCCAGAAAAAAAAATGACTTTGAGCTCGTGTTTTGATGGCTTATATAAGAGTTAACTGGTGTAACTGGTGATGTAAGTATTAGGAGAGATGGGGAATGCAAGGTAGTATTAACAACAGAAGGCACAATTTCTGGCAAGGCCCTGTGATCAGAGAGATCATGTGCTCAAGGAACTGAAAGTAGATCAGTGGGGCCCAACTATTCATGACGGGGGTGAGGGAATATATGATGCTGAAGAGGAGCCAGATCAGGTTGTCTTTTATAAACAGGTTGTCTTCCTAGGAGCAATAAGAATTGGGAGAATGGATTGGGGAGTGCAAATGTGTAACTGGGAGAACTAGTTAGAGGGTCATTCTAGTACTAAAGAGATGATGGAAAGCCAAACTGGTATGATGTTTGTAGAAATGGAGTGAAGATATTTAGGAATTAAAACTGACTGGAGTTGACTGGAGTTAGTAATAAGAGGAAGCCATTCAAGGATGACTCAGTTTCTTGTTAATCCAACTATCTGAATAACAATGCAATTCCCTGTGATGCTAAGAAACTTGTAACGCATTGAGATTACTTTCTTACACAGTTAAGACCCTATGAAGTCACTGAGAATACTTTATGGAAGCACAAATAATTATATAGAGATTAATTTATGTATATATTTAATGGATATACCACACATATATGATTTGGTTTTCATATTTTAATAGTATGTTCATTATTACTTTAGTATTAGTTTATTAGTATCTCTAAAGACTTGTTATGAGAAAACTACGTGGACAACTGTACTTAGATCTACACAGTGGCAGTCTCGGAAAGGAATTGTTAGAAATTTTATATACACAATGTACTACTTGTCTGGGCCATATGTTTAATTTGCTGGAGGAAAAATCATTTTTAAATAAGAGCAAAATGCAATTGAAACATGATGTAATATGCAAATAGTCACTTCACACAGCATATAAAAGCTTCCACACAATTAAAATGTCTGTATTTTATTTGAAAGATCTATGCTACGTTTAAATTAGAGTCATATGTACTGAAGCTAAGACTAACACACATTTTCAAATAGTGAAATAAAAATCAATATTCTTGTGTCGTAATCTCTTTAATCATAATATCATCTTATAGGACATGTGTTAATTTACTTGGTACAGTTACTTAAGTCATACCTATATTTTATATTTAAGAAGATATTAATGTTTTGAAAATGTATAATTTAAAAGTCAATCCGATTTTGAAAGACATATGTTGAAAACCAGAAAACATACATATAAAATTATTTTACTGTTGTTATCTAATATGGATGAACATGTAACTCTGAAACTACCTTGATAACGTTTGGCTACCTTCCTTTCCAAAACAAGGTAATTTTCACTTATTTCACGAAGGTTGTGGTATCTTAGAAAGGACGCATGCTAAACTATGTTGTTAGTCTTGTTGAATTTTGGCACAGACTATTGAGTGAAAATATGTGTGGCAGATAGTCTTAACAGTTATCAGTTGGCTAAGTTAGATTGTTCATTATGATAATCAGTTCTTTAAGTACTTAGTTAATCCTATGTGTTTTGACTTCAACTGATAATTATAAAGGATCACTTAAATTTTGATTAGCAAAAGCAAAAGCTGTGCAGAATGTGGAAATATAAAGCTCAGGTTTTCCTGTGCTTTAAATGTGTATGCTCATTTACTAAAATACATTCTTGATTGAGTACCTCTCTTCTAGACATGCTGTTATTTTGTCATGATAATATTGATAGTTATTATTAAACCAATTATTGAATATATTATTGAATGTATATTATGTGCAATACACCATGTTAGTTCCTGTAAGTGATATAAAATGCATTTACTATACATAGAACAAATTATTGTTACTTAACGCACTCAATTCTCTGCTCCTTTCATAAGTTATTTTTTATTTTTTAGTTTTGTGGGTACATAGCAGGTGTATATATTTACAGTATATGTTTGACTTGTTGATACAGGCATTTGATTATATATTATTTACAGCAACCAAATGAAGAACTAGTGAATAGTAAATATATTTCATTTTAAATCAAAGACGTGAAATTAAAATATTTGTGAATAAAACAGATAACTACAACAAACTGCAAAGTGAAATGATGGAATTGTCTATCAGTGTAAGCAATATTTGCTATTTGTTATGGTCTATTTCTGTATTTCTGTTTTCTTCTTCTTTTTTTTTTTCTTTTTTTTTGAGACAGGATCTTGCTTTATCACCCAGCATGGAATGTATGCAGTAGTGCGAT
The DNA here is from genome assembly GCF_001698545.2 of Rhinopithecus bieti. Lineage (NCBI taxonomy): Eukaryota > Metazoa > Chordata > Mammalia > Primates > Cercopithecidae > Rhinopithecus > Rhinopithecus bieti. The sequence continues at coordinate 7,640 of NW_016823274.1, read as the reverse complement.
CACAGATCACTGCACTCTTGACTTCCTGGGCTCAAGCAATTCTCCCACTTCAGCCTCCTGAATAGCTAGAACTACAGGTTTGCAACATCATGCCTGGCTAATTTTAAATTTTCATAGAGATGGGAGTCTCACTATACTGCCCAGACTGGTCACGAACTCCTGGGCTCAAGCAATCCTCTCACCTTGACTTTTCAAACTGCTGGGATTACAAGCATGAGCACCATGACCAGCCTATTTATGTTTTCTTAAAGTAATTTGGTAACCTAGAGTAAATAACTTTGCAGTAGATACTCAGTTCTATATTAGAGAACTCTTATTGAAAACAGATTCTGTTAATTGAACTTGCATTTATTTGTAGTAACAAAAAACCACATAATTGAAAGATAAAATTCCTAAATTGTTAATGTGTCAAGAGAGTGACAATTATAAATCATGTTTTGACAACGTAGAACCAATGTATATGTACTATTTCCTCATTACATTAACCTTTTATGTGAATAACTTGAAATGTTGATGTGGTTTTACAGAAAAAAATAATATTTACCTTTGATACTTACTGCTATTACAAACCTTATCCAACTCAGGAGGAGCACAGTTGTCCAACTGATTAATTTCACAGGAGACATTGAATACATTACCTAAATTGTTACTTTGACTGTGATATAAATATATACGTACATCTATATCACAGTAGAATAGGTAGCACAAGTAAGGCTTTACAGAAGGTATTACTAAGTTCAAATGATAGTGGAGACAAATTTCTTTTTAAGATTTATTGAATTATGTAGTTTAAAATAGCCACAGATGGCTGGGCATGGTGGCTTATGCCTGTAATTCCAACAATTTGGGAGGCCGAGGCTGTTGGATCACTTGAGGTCAGGAGTTAGAGACCAGCCTGACCAACATGGTGAAAACCCCGTCTCTACTAAAAATACAAAAATTAGCTGGGCGTTGTGATGGGGACCTGTAATCCCAGCTACCCAAGAGGCTGAGGCAGGAGAATCACTTGAACCCAGAAGGCGGAGGTTGCAGTGAGTTGAGATCATACCACTGCACTCCAGCCTGGGAGACAGCAAGATTCCATCTCAAAAATGAATAAATAAAAAAAAAAATAAAAATAAAATAGCCAAAGAAATCACCAAGAACCGAGAGATAAAAAAAACTCCAAAGAATATCAGGCTGTGGATGTATACACATTATAACAAAACTCTTGGTACTCTTCCATTTACAGTAAGAATTAATATATTTAACAACACCAACATTATTTACTGTAAATAATCAAGCTCCAACCTTCTCTAATAAATATATTGTACATATCTTTTTCATGTCACTGATATGCCCTGACAAAGACAGCCTTACAGAGAAGTGAAGTAGGCAAAGGCCTTACATACCTACATGATGAGATTTGAGACTTATTTTCCCCTTTAGCTCATCAAGGGATTCAGTTATGGGAACCACATGTTAAACCATGCCTCCCTCTAGATGGGGTAGGACTTGTAAGGTATTGCCACATTATGATGAATTTGTGTATCAAATCTTCTCTAATTAATAGCTGGATAAGAGCAAAGTGTCAACAGGTGTATGTACAAAGAGGCCTGGCAGAGAAGCAAGGAGTACTCACTATAGAGTTGTGAATATTTGGCACATAGAGGTAGAAAAACGACATGGTAAGGACAGAACAGCATTGAAAAGAAGACAGTAAAGATGAAATTGGCAAACTTCATATTCTAGTAAGGCTGACCTTGGTCTTTACTACCAGGCAAGGCTTACCATGCCAATGATATATGTGAGATAGTCTTGTGTGAATGTTGTTTGAAGCCTGAGAGTAGAAACTTACCTGCATGTCCAGGTTAACCTATTTCACCAACGCAGTGAAAATATCTGCAAGCAAACTTATATCTTCACAAACACTTAGAATGAGTGACTTCCTGTGTTCTTTCAGGACTGCTGTGGGGTTTCTTTAAAATTTTACATTTTATACTTTTTGAATGTCCCTCATGATTTTTTTTTCTTTTGTTCTTTTTTCCCCTCTGGAAAGCTGTTGATAGCATCAAGAACTCTCTTCAATACGCATCAAAGAAAGTTACCTTTG
>NW_016823274.1:0-2322 GCF_001698545.2 Rhinopithecus bieti | reverse complement strand
CCCCTTACATCATGCAAGATACAATGTACTATACCAACAAATTATATTTTTCATTCGTTATGAAACTAAAAAATAGTTCTAACTTCAAATGAGTGAAAAATAACTTGGATTAAAACTTTGCTGTCTTAATCTACATTTCAGAAAATACATTTAGTAGTTATAAATTTGAACCAACATTTTATTTTTGCCTCTTTTACAGCAAAGATTTATTGAAATGACTATACAAGAACAGGTGATCACATTAACCTTCAATTTTCATGAAACAGTAGGAGACTCATAGTAAATAAAAATAATTTCCTGGGAAAAAGGAAGGTAAAATGATTCTACCCAATATGTACAAAATTAATAGCAATCTTGGAGCAATGATAAGACTCCATGCTTAGTGAGGAAGCTGGTGGCCAAGTTATTATTCTATACAATAAGAATTATACATTGCATCGCAGAAACGCATGAGATCATCTCAATACACATTAATGACCTGTTATACCCGTCGAAGCTCCCACTTAATTTCACCTAACTGTTCAAGTACCCTGGGAGGGAATGAAAAGGTTGTGGACCGAGGACTGCTAAGAACGGAATTACCGCCCCCTAGTGGCAAATTGTGACTATTGCAGTCAGAACAATGTGATCTATGATTTAATTATGCCATTTATTCACGAAGGATTTATTTTTTGAGGTTTTTTTCCCCTTGGGGAGGATTGAGGTATTTTGCAATAAAACATTACTGCTCCGTCATTAAAATTATCCAATCAGATATTCTTTAAAAAAAAATTCTCCAAGACCTATCAACTGAAAATGTTTTCTGAAGTCTCTAACGTTTTAGTGTCGACTTCTAAAATTTTAATTAATTTTGCAAAAATATGAAGTACTTTGAGTGAGGTCAATTTTTTTTTCTCTTTAGGCTCACTTGCTTCTTCCCTTCCTCCTGATCACGACATTCTTTATATTAACATTTTGCATCTATCATCCACTCTCCTTTCCCATTTTTTTCCTCTCAGCTAATTATACGTAAATTTGAGATATATTTTATTATTAACGTTCTGTCATTTCACGTTTCTCTCCATCTTACCAAAGTATTATTTTTTAGATTTCCACAGTGACGATATTTTTCCCTTTGTAGGCGAGTGACTCTAGATAGAAAACATAGATATGCCTGACCACATAACATTAAGTGTGATTTTGTGATTATTCAAGACAGACGTTATCCTACTTTTCCTACAAAAATTATTGCTAGTTTGTTTTCAGCCCACCCTGAGAAAAGATAATATAAAATAGTAGTTTCAATTCAAAATTATGCTTTAAAAGTCCTAAGAACCCTGTGAAGATTTAATAGATAAGTTTGCTGCCTTGTTTCTCCTTCAGTTGAAATAATAAGGAAAAAGTAGACATTTAAAGTGGAATGTCTATCAAAGAAATGCCCACATTACTGTGCCTTAAAATGCCAGTAGTCAATCCTGAGCAGGATGAGGAAATGCAAGCATTGCAAAGAGCTTAATGCACTCTTTTCGATATTCATAGATATTCATGCCCATTTAAAAAGAAGGGAGTTGTCTTCCATTCAGTATTAAAACAGGACCACAGAGGGACTGAATGGTACCCTTTACTGCCTACTTTGACTTTTTAAGGAATCTACCTTAATGAGTATAATTTACATATACTAATGTGTGCATATTTTAAATGTAGAGCTTGACCAGTTTCGATGAATGATTTCCCCCCGTGTAATTGTCACTCTGATGGAAACATAAAACATTTCCATTCTCCTGCTTCTTTGTAGTCACCATCTTCCAAGTTCCAGGCAACTGCTTTTTGACTTCTACCACTGTAGGTTGTTTTTGCCAGTTCTGTAAGTTCATGTAAATGGAAATATACAGTATGCTCTGCTCGTTTTCTATATCTTCCACGCTTTCTTTGTTCAAAACGATTTTTTCTTCTTTCACTAAGTCTTATTCATAGGCTATTTAAAGCAAACATACATATCCCCTTGCCTCATCTTTATTTATTAATTTAAATTTTCTTAACTTCCCTTTCAAGTTATCACGTATTATTTAAAACTTCAATCTTTGTCTAACACGACACTATCTTTTAAACTCACTGTGTCATGTCAAATAGAGCAATGGAGTGGATGCTTGGAACAATGATCAGAAGTCCAAACGAACGTGGTCAACCAAAGGAGTAATTACAACAGAAAAAAAACATGGGAGAAATCTTTTAAATACAGAATGGTGCATCTCCCACCACTTCACATTTAGCACAACTCAGGTAATGAAAACAATTTTATTCTAGTGTGTAAAGAGCATATATATTTCAGAAAAATATTAAAAT
>NW_016823273.1:0-319 GCF_001698545.2 Rhinopithecus bieti | reverse complement strand
TGTGTGCTGTGTCTGTGTGTGCTGTGTCTGTGTGTGTGTGCTGTGTCTGTGTGCTCTGTGTGTGTGCTGTGTCTGTGTGTGTGCTGTGTGTCTGTGTGTGTGCTGTGTCTGTGTGTGCTGTGTCTGTGTGTGTGTGCTGTGTCTGTGTGTGTGCTGTGTGTCTGTGTGTGCTGTGCTGTGTGTGTGTGTGTGTGTGTGGTGTGTGTCTGTGTGTGTGCTGTGTCTGTGTGTGTGTGCTGTATCTGTGTGTGTGCTGTGTCTGTGTGTGTGTGCTGTGTCTGTGTGTGTGCTGTGTCTGTGTGTGGTTGTGCTGTGTCTG
>NW_016823272.1:0-936 GCF_001698545.2 Rhinopithecus bieti | reverse complement strand
AGGGGGGGAAGGGGGGGAAGGGGAAGAGAGAGAGGAAGTCAGGTAGAAAAGAAAAGAGAAAGAAAAAAGAAAAGAGAAAAGAAAGAAAAGATTGAGAAAGAAGAAAAAAGGAAAGAAAAGAAAAAAGAGAAAAGAAAAGAGAACAAGGAAAAAGAAAAGAAAAAGAAAAAAATGCTGCATGGGTTTGAAGACAAGAGGCAACTGAAACTGATTCAAGGCATGCTGGGAAGTCAGGTGGGCCACCCCTGTGCTTCCCGCGGCCAGATCACCTTGTGGAGGTACCACTGGTTTTGGGCCCCTCTCTCAGCCTTCTCCACCGGAGAAGACAGCTCTACACCAGAGAGTGAGGGTGGGAACCTGCTCACTGCTGTCTGCTCAAGGCTGGGCATGAGGCAGGTGCTCAATAGGGGTCTGGGGAATAAATGAATGAACCATCACAAGGCCAAGCACCTGGAAGCGGGCTGGAGATGCTTGCTCGGGACTCCTGGCTCAGACAGCTCCCCAGGTGGAGTTCCTCCTGCATTGCCACAGCTGAGTGCGTGGAGCACGGGTAGGGCAGCTAATGAGCAGGGTCATCATGAATGACAGATGACACCAGGACAGGGGAGGTCAGTAGCCAGATGGGAAGAAAGCAGAATGAAACAGCGGTCAGCCGAGTGCAGTGGCTCAAGCCTGTAATCCCAGCACTTTAGGAGGCAGAAGCAGGTGGATCACCTGAGGTCAGAAGTTTGAGATTAGTCTAGCCAACACGGTGAAACCCCATCTCTACTAAAAATACACAAAATTAGTCGGGTGTGGTGGCACACACCTGTAATCCCAGCTACTCAGGAGGCTAAGGTAGTAGAATCGCTTGGACCCGGGAGGTGGAGGTTGCAGTGAGCCGAGATCGCACCACTGTACTCCCGCCTGGGCAACAGAGCAAGACTAGTCTCCAAA
>NW_016823271.1:0-487 GCF_001698545.2 Rhinopithecus bieti | reverse complement strand
TCCTTCCTCGTCTCCCTCGGACTCCTGGCCAATGAGGGAGAAGCCTTCTGGAGGCTCTCCGGGCTTTGGGCTCCTGAGCGTCTTCAAGTCCAGGCAAATCCCGGCCGGAGCGGCCCGACCACTCCTCCTCCCCGCCCCCTTCCGCGGAGTCCCTTCCTCTTCGCGGGGGCCGGCGGGCAGAGGACCCTTCCTGGGGTGCGTCCCGGCTTCTGTCCCCCAGTGCGGGGCGTAGGCACCTGGGACTGGCCAGCGAAAGTCGACCTCACCCCCTGTCCCCAGCACTCCTGCTTTGGAGGGAGAGCGCAGGGGCTCTGGGGGCTTGGCTGGCCGCCCGGTAGGCGGCGGCGGCAGCCAAAGCTCGGGAGAGAGGGGACAACCCCCTTCGAGGCTTCCGAAGCCAAGCGCAGGTGTCAGGCTGCGCCCTGCTAAGTAAGTCGTCTGAGGGCCCAGAAGTTTGTTTTCCAGAAATTCCTCCCCGCCCTCCCTT
>NW_016823270.1:0-942 GCF_001698545.2 Rhinopithecus bieti | reverse complement strand
TCCCATACTCACACACACTCCCATACACACACTCTCTCACTCCCATACTCACACACTCACACACACTCCCATACTGTCTCTCACACACACATACACACACTCCCATACACACACACTCCCATACACACTCCCACACACACACTCCCATACTCACACACACACTCCCATACTCACACACATACTCCCATACTCTCTCACACACTCTCACATACACATACACACACTCATTCCCATACTCACACACACTCCCATTCTCACTCCCATACACACACTTCCATACATACACACTCCCATACACTCCCATTCTCACACATACTCCACACACTCCCACATACACTCCCACACACTCACTCCCATACACACACTCCCATACACACACACACACACTCCCACACACACTCCCATACATACACTCCCATACACACACACACACACTCCCATACACACACACTCCTGTACTCACACATACACCCCCCCACACACACTCACAGAATGAAGCACACGGGCACCTGGACCTGCTTCTCCGGCCCCGCCGGCCCCTCCCCTCCTCCCTTGATGCTCCTCTTCTCTGTCTCTCTCCCTGCCACCATCTCTTCTCTTTCTTGGACCCCACTTCTGTCCAAACCTCTTCTGTGTCCGACCTCCTCTCTGACAGGGTGCTTCCATCTGCCTCCCTCTGCCTGATCCGATTCCATCACATCCCTAGGTTCTGGGATCAGCATTGGGCTTCCTGGTCCCCCGGGGCCCCCTGGCTTGCCAGGAACCTCCTATGAGGAGCTCCTCTCCTTGCTGCGAGGTAAGGCCCAGCAGGGGACATCTGTCCAAGTGGCTGGGGAGGAAGCAGAATCCCTTGGCACAGGCCAGGACTGACTCCGTGCCCTCCCTTGGTGTCTCAGGGTCTGAATTCAGAGGCATCGTTGGACCTCCAGGTCCCCCGGGTCC
>NW_016823269.1:0-2925 GCF_001698545.2 Rhinopithecus bieti | reverse complement strand
AACTATACTCCACAATCTCAGCTCACTGCAATCTCTGCCTCCTGAGTTCAATGCTTCAGCCTCCCAAGTAGCTGGGATTACAGGCACCTGCCACTATGCTGGCTAATTTTTGTATTTTTAGTAGAGACAGGTTTTTGCCGGGGTTTCGCTGTGTTGGCCTGGCTGGTCTCGAACTCCTGATCTCAAGTGATCAGGAGTCCCAAGGTGCTGCCTTGGCCTCCCAAGGTGCTGTGATTACAAGCGTGAACCACCGTACCTGCCCCCACATTCCTATTTTTAACAGCTTGATTGAAGTGGAATTTACACATAAGTAAAATTCAACAAATATAAGGAAATAATTCAATATGGCCAGTACCACTATCAAGATGTAGAATATTCCCTTCATTCAAAATGTTCTCACATGCCCATGTCCCAGTCTCAACACAGGCATTGTCTGAAGTGACTTCTAATGCTAGTTTTGCCTTTTCTAAAATTTCATGGAAATGAAATCGTTCAGTATTTTCGTTTTTGGCTGTTTTCACTTAGCATAATGTTTTTGAGATTTATCCATGTGTTGTTGTACGTATCATTAGTTCTTTCTTTTGTGTAGCTGAAATGCATAACATGGTTTGAATATGGCACAATTCATTTATGCATTTATCTGGTAAAGGACCCTTGATTTGTTTCCAGTTTGGGAAAGTTCTATAATTTTTGCAGGGGGAGGGGGACAGAGTCATGCTCTGTCACCCAGGCTGGAGTGCAGTGGTGTGATCTTGGCTCACTACAACTTCTGTCTCCTGGGTTCTAGCAATTCTTGTGCTCCAGCCTCCTGAGTAGCTTGGACTACAGATGTGCACCATCTGTATTTTTAGTAGAAACAGGGTTTCACCATGTTGGCCAGGCTGGTCTCCAACTCCTGACCTCAAGTGATCCACCCGCCTCAGCCTCCCAACGTGTTGGGATTACAGACTTAAGCTACAATACCTGGCCCTATAAATATTTATATATGTCTTATGTTGATATTTATTTTATTTTCTCATGGATAAATAACTCGAAGGGAATTTCTGAGTCATCTGATAGCTATATATTTAATTGTGTAAGCAAGTGCCACAATATTTTCCAAAACATACCATTCTGAACTCCCAATAGCAATGTATGAGAGGCCTAGTTGCTCCACATACTCTCTACTTCATATCTTCAGTCTTTCATTTTAGCCATTCTACTCAGGGGTAGGGGTGTACCATTGCAGTTTTAATTTGAAATTTTCTAATAATTTATTGATGTTGACTATCTTTTCATATGTGTGCTTGTCATTCATATATCATCTTTGGTGAAGTATCTGTCAAAAACTCTTGCCCACTTTTTGTTTGTCTCATTATTACTGAGTTTTCTCAACAATTCTTTATATATTTCGGTATAGGTCCTATCTTAGATATATATTTGAATAGATTTTGTCCTAGTCTTCAGCTTGCTTTTTGTTAGAGGATGATTCTCCATATAGCTCTCAAACTTCTGCAGGCTTGTTAGTGGGGATCCTAAATATCCCTTTGTGCTAAACTACTTTTTAAAGGATTTTGATTAGTGTTTAGTGTCTTCTTTCCATTCTTTCAACTTTATCTGTATCTTTATAAAGTGGGATTCTTAGTGGGTGACACATATTTCATTTTATTCTTCTGTTTCCTGTAGGATTTACTATATAAACCATTAACTTACTAGAATATGCCTTCAAATTACATTATGCCACTTTAGATATAATTTACAAACCTTACAATATTTAATTTTACATTCCTGTACACATTCTTGTGCTAGTGTTAGCATACATTTTCTTCTGCATATATTAATATAGCACATTATTTTGTTATATTATCAATTCTGTTTTAAAATTAAAACCAAATAATCTTTAATTTTATCCACATAATTTCCATTTTGGTGCTCTTCTTTCCTTTGCATAGATGCAAATTTTTATCTGGTGTCATTTTCCTTTTATAAACAACCTTTTATAACATTTTTCAAATTGCAGATTTGCTGGAGATTAAGTGTCTCAGCTTTTGTTTGGCTAAAAAAGAGTTTGCTTCGCCTCCATTTATGAAAGAATTTTTTTCTGGGTACAAAATTCTAAGTTAACAATTTTTCTTCTTCAGTAAAGATGCCACACCATTGTATTTTCACTTGCATAATTTCTAAGGAGAAGTCCATCATATGTCTGATCTTTGTTCCTCTCTGTGTATCCTGACTGTATTATCCAACTTCTGATAAGAAATCTGAGAAGCATTCGTTATCATTCATTTTTAGCAACTTAATTTTTTTTTTTTTTTTTTTTTTTTTTGAGACGGAGTCTCGCTCTCTCACCAGGCTGGAATGCAGTGGTGCAATCTTGGCTCACTGAAATCCCTGCCTCCTGGGTTGAAGCCATTCTGCTGCCTCAGTCTCCCAAGCAGCTTGGATTACAGGCACATACCACCACACCCAGCTAATTTTGTATTTTACTAGATACAGGGTTTTACCATATTGGCTAGTCTCAAACTCCTGACTTCAGGTAATCCACCTTCCTCGGCCTCCCAAAGTGCTGGGATTACAGGTGTGAGCCACTGCGCCTGGTCAGCGATTTGATTTTTTTAACGTTTTGTTCAGGTTGTGTTATGTTCATTCGTCTTTTTTATAATTTATATCAAATTTTGGAAACTTTTGAGTTCTTTCTAAACTTATTTTCTGCCTGCCTCTTCCTTCTAGAGCTCCAATTATGTATGCTGAACCACCTGCTTTCGTGCCATGGTTAGTAATGCAATTAATTTTTTAAGGCTTTAAAATCTTATTCTCAGCTGGGCACAGTGGCTTATGCCTATAATCCCAGCACTTTGGGAGGCCAAGGCGGATGGATTGCCTGAGCTCAGGAGTTTGAGACCACCCTGGGCAACATGCTGAAACCCTGTTTCTACTAAAATTACA
>NW_016823268.1:0-2929 GCF_001698545.2 Rhinopithecus bieti | reverse complement strand
TCCTGGGTTCACGCCATTCTCCTGCCTCAGCCTCCTTAATTTAAAATTTTAATTTTTTTTTTTTAGCTTGGAATGACATTAAAAAGCAAATAAAAAATATTGTGACAAGTGAAGGGACAGAGCACAGAAGAAAAGAAAAAGCTTTTTCTGTGAGTCCTTTTAATGGTACTTCCGCCACTGCATACGGAGCAAGGGGTCATGCGTCTTCATTTTGCACCAGACCCCATAAATTATGTAGCCAGCCCTGACAGCGCCCTTAGTGGTTTTATGTGCAATTAGGGTAGTGGGGGAGGGCCGAGGTAGATTTTGAAGTGCCACAGTGTTATTTTAGGAAGGGAGGAGCCGACTGAGATTTCGTGAAGGAATGCACTTCAGAAAATGAGTGCAAAGATGAAAGTGCCGGGGCAGTCAGCCTTTCATTATGCCCTGACTCCTCATTCTCCCACCCAAATGAATGACAGATACCCTCTACCGAAAAACTCTAAAAGACAGATGTGCAGGCCGTGTCAGATGACTTCTTCAGTAAATATAATATATCACATAAATACAATTAAATAATTATAAATGAAAACAATAATGATTTTATATCATTGATATTGTTAGCAAAGATTGTACGTATTTTTTTCATCCAAAAAGTCAGCATAGACTTTAGTCTGAAGGACACTGAAGAGGACTTTATTTTGATTAACTGATCAATAAAATAAAAATCAACTCGATTATCATATCCCACCCTTTTAGATTTTTTAACGTAAATATTTTATGAAAGTTTAAGTAAGTCTAGAAATATCAGAAATAATAGTCTTGCTCTCCTTTGGGGAATTTCGAAAGTTTCTTTTCTTTAAAGGTACTCTAAAGTACTCTAAAAGTAGTATCAGAGTATCTTGGATTAGTGACTTTGAAGGGTTTTTTTCTTTTCCCCCTTCCTTTTGGAATCCTAAACATGTCCTTATACAGAAGACTTGGAATCCCTAGAGAGAGAAAACAAAAAGAAATGGTGAGATTTCCTGGGCTTCTCTGATGGTCTGCTGCTCCTAATCTATCAATTAAGATAGCCAGGTGACACTAAAGAAAGTAATCAAAATGTGTCTGGTCTTTGCAACCTAAGTCATGTTGAATCAATGCCATTTGTTAGGGAGAAAATTGCAAAGGCATGCAAACTTACGTTTTAAAGGAATTTGCAGCCAAAGTCCCCAAGCACTAAGCAACATCTGGAGTATACTGAGCTCTTCATCATTTCGTTTATCTCACGTAAAAGTTTGACAAGACATAGGTGATCCTTTTTAATGTACTCTTGACCACCAAAATAATTTATTGATTATCCATCTCTACACAATACAAGGGAAAATCGAAAATCTTACATAACGTTAAAGATGTTTGTTGAATACTTACTTCCTTTTGTGCAATTTACCTGGATTATCTTTTTTTTTTTTTTTTTTTTGAGACAGAGTCTTGCTGTGTTGCCCAGGCTGGAGTGCAGTGGCTCAATCTCGGCTCGGCTCACTACAACCTCTGCCTCCTGGATTCAAGCGATTCTTCTGCCTCAGCCTCCTGAGTAGCTGGGAATACAGGTGCCCACCACCACACCCGGCTAATACTTTTTTTTTTTTTTGTATTTTTAGTAGAGATGGGGTTATCGTAATGTTGGCCAGGCTGGTCTCGAACGCCTGACCTCATGATCTGCCCACCTTGGCCTCACAAAGTGCTGGGATTATGGGCATGAGCCACCGAGCCTGGCTGCAATTTACCTAGATTATCTACTTTAATCCTCCCCAGAACATTATGAGGGAGGTCCTACTGTTATTCCGTTTTACAGATAAGAAATCCAAGTGTTAGATTTTGAGCAATTTGTCCAAACTCACAAAACTCGTAAGTGATAAAGACAGGGTTTAGTATACAACTCCCCTCTGCTAAATTTAATTGGCTTTAAAAAAAGTCAGAATTTAAATTTTGACACGTTGATTCTAGAATTCATTGAACTTAATTACTATGCCACACTTGCTCCTCAGAGTGTACTAAAATAACAATTCTCTTAGCTACTATATAGAGATAAAGATTAGAAAAAGAGGCTTCTGGCTAGGTGCAGTGGCTCACACCTGTAATCCCAGCTATTTGGGAGGCTGAGGTGGAGGATTGCCTGAGCTCAGGAGTTGGAGACCAGGCTGGGCAACATGGCAACACCCCATCTCTATAAAGAGTCTTCTACATTAATCTCAACCCCTTCTCTCCTCAAGGATGATTATGCTTGAATACTTTCTTTTTTTTCTTTTTTTTTCTCTTTTGTTACCCAGGCTGGAGTGCAATGGCACGATCTTGGCTCACCGTAACCTCTGCCTCCCAGGTTCAAGTGATTCTCCGGCCTCAGCCTCCCAAATAGCTGGGATTACAGGTGCGCACCACCACACCGGCCTAATCTTGTATTTTAGTAGAGACAGCATTTCACCAGGGTTGATCAGGCTGGTCTTGAACTCCCGACCTCGAGTGATCTACTTGCCTCGGCCTCCAAAAGTGTTGGGATTACAGTCATGAGCCACCGTGCCCGGCCATGCTTGGGTGCTTTCTATGTTATTATTTCAAAAGGCAGTGTAAATATAGTAAGGTCTGATAAATCCAATGTCATTTGCCTCTGCTCAGGATTTTTTTTTTTAACTCAAGCCAAAACCATTGGAAAGAACTAGAATAGAACATAATTTAACTTTGTTGCCTTAAGTCTTACGAAATGGTCTTTCTTGGCCGGGCACGATGGCTCACACCTGTAATCCCAGCACTTTGGGAGGCCGAGATGGGTGGATCATGAGGTCAGGAGATTGGGACCATCCTGGCTAACAGGGTGAAACCCCGTCTCTACTAAAAATACAAAAAAAAAAAAAAAATCTGCTGGGCGTCGTGGCGGGCTCCTGTAGTCCCAACTACTCCAGAGGCTGAGGCAGGA
>NW_016823267.1:0-233 GCF_001698545.2 Rhinopithecus bieti | reverse complement strand
TTTCTCTTTCTTTCTTTCTTTCTCTCTTTCCCTCTTTCTTCCTTCCGTTCTTTTCTTTCTCTCTTTCTTTTTTCTTTCTTTCTTTTTCTTTCTTTCTTTCTTTCTTTCTTTCTTTCTTTCTTTCTTTCTCTCTCTCTCTCTCTTCCTTCCCTCCTTTCCTTCCTTCCTTCCTTCCTTTCTCTTTCTTTCTTTCTTTCTTTCTTTCTTTCTTTCTTTCTTTCTTTTCTTTCTTT
>NW_016823266.1:7339-9660 GCF_001698545.2 Rhinopithecus bieti | reverse complement strand
CTTCCAGCTTCATCCATGTCCCTGTAGAGGACATGAACTCATTCTTTCTTATGGCCGCATAGTATTCCATGGTGTATATGTGCCACATTTTCTTTATCCAGTCTATCATTGATAGGCATTTGGGTTCCAAATCTTTGCTATTGTGAATAGTGTTGCAATAAACATATGTGTGCATGTGTCTTTATAGTAGAATGATTTCTAATCCTTTGGGCATATACCCAGTAATGGGATTGCTGGGTCAAATGGTATTTCTGGTTCCTGATCCCTGTGGAGTTGCCACACTGTTCTTCCACAATGGTTGAACTAATTTACAGGCCCACCAACAGTGTAAAAGCATTCCTATTTCTCCACATCCTCGCCAGCATCTGTTCTTTCTTGACTTTTTAGTAATCGCCATTCTTACTGGCGTGAGATGGTATCTCATTGTGGTTTTGATTTGCATTTCTCTAATAACCAGCAATGATGAGCTTTTTTTCATGTTTATTTGACGCATAAATGTCTTCTTTTGAGAAGTGTCTATTCATATCCTTCGCCTACTTTTTGATGGGATTGTTTATTTTTTTCTGAGTAACATTCTTAAGCCCACCCAACTGGGAAGTGCTGGCACCAGAATTTGAACCTAGGTCTGTGTGGGTCTTTGCATAACACCATGCTCTCTTACTCCTGAACGTGTCCCTGACTAATATGTTGGGTTTAAAAATACCCAGGGAAGTCCATGTTTCTAAACAGGTTCCAAAAGTCATCTGGTCTGGATCCTTGAAAAGTCAGAGGCTGTGATAGCTATACTAGTTTGCTAGGGCTGTCATGACAAATTCTCACAAACTGCATGGCTTAAAACAATGCAAATGTATTTTCTCACAGTTCTAGAAGCCGGGAATCTGAAATTCAGATTTGGGTAGGGCTGTGGTTCCCTCCGTTGTCTCTAGGGGAAGAATTCTTCTGTATAGTCAGGGTTCTCCAGAGAAATAGAACCAATAGGAGTCATGCATGTTTTTGTTTTGTTTTGTTTTGTTTTTTTGAGACAGGGTCTCTCTCTGTAGCCCAGGCTGGAGTGCAGTGGTGCCATTATGGCTCACTGCAGCCTTGACCTACTGGGCTCAAGTGATCCTCCCATCTCAGTCTCCTAAGTAGCTGGGATCACAGGTGTGCACCACCACACCCGGCTAATTTTTTTTAAATCTTATTTTTTAGTAAAGAGAAGGTGTCACTATGTTTCCCAGGCTGGCCTTTAACTCCTGGGCTCAAGCAATCCCTTGCCCTGGCCTCCCAAAATGCTGATGTTATAGGCATTAGCCACCATGCCCAGCCCCAGCGATGTTTTAGTTTGAGTCTGAAGGCAGTCTTCTGTAGAACCAGGAATAGCTGATGATGCAGACAAAGTCAGAAGTCAGCCTTCTGGAGAGTTCCCTCTTGTTCAGGGAGGCCATTTTTTGTTGTTCTATTGAGGCCTTCAATTGATTGGCTGAGCCCACCCACATTATGGAGGGTAATCTGCTTTACTCAAAGTCCACCAATGTAAACATTAACCTCATCCAAAATACCCCAAAGAAACACACAGAATAACGTTTGAACAAGTATCTGGGCACCCTCTGCCTTAGCCAAGTCAGCATATAAAATTAAGTATCACACCTTTCTTGATTTTTTTAGCTTCTGGTGGCTTCAGTCATTCTTTGCTTTGGAGCTGCATGATTTCAATGTCTGCCTCCATCTTCACATGGCCTTTCTCCCTGTGTGTCTGTGTCCCAAATATCCCTCTGCCTTTCTCTTATAAGGCCACTTGTCATGGATTTAGGGCCCACCCTAAATCTAAGATGATCTCAACTCAAGATCCTTAGCTTAAGTACATGTGCAAAGACCCATTTTCGAAATAAGATCACATTCACAGGTTCTAGGAGTTAGGACACAGAGATTTTTTTGTGGGGGAAAACACCATTTAATCCACTAAACTGGTATTGTCCCATGGGAATCTGAAGAGTTCTACTGGCATAGCTACGTCCTAGCTTCAGGTAAAAAACAAAAGCACAACAAGGACTCCATAATATCAGTAGTAACCCCAGCGCAAGGAGTTAAATCTGCTGCCATCTAGGGTGTTCATTTTATTTTCTTTTTGAGACAGGGTATTACTCTGTGGCCCAGGCTAGAGTATAGTGGTGCGATCTTCGCTCACTGCAGCCTTGGCCTCCTGGGCTCAAGTGATACTCCCACTTCAGCCTCCGGAGTAGGTGGGACTACTGGTGCACACCACTGCTCTTGGCTAATTAAACGATTTTTTAAAAATTTTTTTGTCGGCCGGGCGCGGTGGCTCAAGCCTGTAATCCTAG
>NW_016823266.1:0-3067 GCF_001698545.2 Rhinopithecus bieti | reverse complement strand
GTTTCACCGTGTTAGCCAGGATGGTCTCGATCTCCTGACCTCGTGATCCGCCCATCTCGGCCTCCCAAAGTGCTGGGATTACAGGCTTTTGCCCCCCCCGCCCGGCCTGAGATTTACTTCTTTTTCTAATCAATTACAAGACTCTTATTCTTTTTTCTCTCTAGTTTAATTAGGTATTTTATTTATTTATTTATGTATTTATGTATTTATGTATTTATGTATTTATGTATTTATTTATTTATTTATTTATATTTTTGAGACAGAGTCTCACTCTGTTACCAAGGCTGGAGTGCACTGGCGTGATCTCAGCTCACTGCAACCTCCGCCTCCCAGGTTCAAGTGATTCTCGTGCCTCAGCCTCCCAAGTAGCTGAGATTACAGGCATGCACCACCATACTCAGCTAATTTTTTTATTTTTTTATTTTTTTGAGACAGTCTTGCTCTGTCACTGAGGCTGGAATGCAGTGGCGCGATCTCAGCTCACTGCAACCTCCACCTCCTGGGTTCAAGCGGTTCTCCTGCCTCAACTTCCCGAGTAGCTGGGATTACAGGAGCACACCACTGCATCTGGCTACATTTTGTATTTTTAGTAGAGACAGAGTTTCACGATATTGGTCAGGCTGGTCTCGAGCTCCTCACCCCGTGATCCGCCCACCTCAGCCTCCCAAAGTGCTGGGATTACAGGTGTGAGCCACCGTGCCCGGCCTAATTTTTGTATTTTTAACAGAGACAGGGCTTCACCATTTGGCCAGGCTGGTCTTCAACTACTGACCTCAGGTGATCCACCCACCTCAGCCTCCCAAAGTGCTGGGCTTACAAGCATGAGCCGTGACTCCTGGCCAGCTATTTTATTTTAATCAAAATACCAATACACTATTATAAATTAGTGCATTATGAGCCATCAGCTCCATGCCTTTCATCTTAAAAAAAAAAAGCCACTTTTAGTTTTGGGGTACATGTGCAGGTTTTATGTATAGGTAAACTACGTGTCACAGGGGTTTGGTGCACAGATTATTTTGTCACCCAGGTAATAAGCATGGTGCCTGATAGGAAGGTCTAAATGTGTTATTATGTTTTGAGACAGAGTCTTGCTCTGTCACCTATGCTGGAGTGCAGTGGCACAATCAGGCATGTTATTCTTTATCTCATTGGTCAGAGTTACAATAACTTTTTTTTTTTTTTTGAGACAGTGTCTCACTCCATTACCCAGGCTGGAGTACAGTGGTGCAATCTTGGCTCACTACAACCTTCGCCTCCCAGGTTCAAGTGATTCTCATGCCTCCCGAGTAGCTGGGATTACAGGCATGTGCCACCATGCCTGGCTAATGTTTTTGTATTTTTTGTAGAGACAGGGTTTTGCCATGTTGGCCAGGCTGGTCTCAGACTGCTAACCTCAAGTGATCCTCCCACCTCGGCCTCCCAAAGTGCTGGGATTATAGGCGTGAGCCAATGTGCCTGGCCTACAATAATTTCTTTAAAGACCCTGACTGATAATTCCAATATCTGGGTCATCTCAGAGTTGATCTTAACTGATTGTTTTTTCTCTTGAGAACAGTGAGTCATGTTTTCCTTTTTTTTTTAATGTCAATTTCTTTTTGTATGTTGGACATAGTAATTGCTAGCTTGAGACTCTGGATTCTAGTCATATTCCTCCAAAATGTTGATTTTTTTTTTTTTTTTTTTGAAAGCAATGAAGTTTTTTACTCTGAGACTGCAAACTGTCTCACCTGTGGTGGACATCAGCTCAATTACTAAATCTTTTAGCCTTAGCTGTGTGGTGATCTGAGTCTGCTCCAGGCGTGCACAGCTCAAGAAAGTAGGGGTCAGCCAAACACCTTGGCAGAGTTTATGCACAGGATATGGGCCTTTCTTGTTCTGTCTCTTTCCTTTCTAGGATTCCCCCAGCATAGTTCAAGTGGCTATAGTTACCTTAGATTCTGTCATCTGACTCTTTAGGCTAGAAAGATGGTAGATTTTCTATTAGAATTTTAGCTGTGTTGTGCCATATAGTCTGCATGTAAGTTAAAGGCCATACAAAGGGAAACCCACCCCATGCCAGTCCTTTCTTCTCGGTTTCAGCTCCCATCGAAAGGCTGTTTTTTTTTCTCTCATTCTTCAGAATCTCTAGGTTTCTTTCTTTTCTTTCTATATTTTCCTCAAAGTTTGTAGTTGTTATCGATCTGCAGAAGGCTTGCTCTGTTAACAGCATATTCCTCCATACTGAAGGTTAAAATTCATCAATTTTTGAATGAAAATGACCTTAAGGGATTTATTCCTTGTTATAAAATTAATATATACCCATTTAAAAATCATACAACATAGAAATATGCAGAGAAGAACACAAAACTACTCATAATCTCATTTTCTTCTCTTTTGCATTTTAAAATTATTTTGCAGTATTATTTTATTATTTATTTCTAAAGTGATTTCCACTTTTATTTTAGATTCAGGGGGAACATGTGCAGTCTTGTTACCTGGGTATATTGTGTGATGCTAAGGTTTGGGGTATGATTGATCCTGTCACCCAAATATTGAGCATAGTACCCAATAGTTAGTTGAAAAATTTGCCCCCTCCCTCTAATCTCTCTCTAGCAGTCCCCAGTGTCTATTGTTGCCACTCTTATGCCCATGAGTACCCATTGTTTAACTCCCAGTTATACATGAGAACATGCAGTATTTGGTTTTCTGTTCTGGCATTAACTTGCTTAGGATAATGGCCTCCAGCTGCATCCATGTTGGTGTAAAGGACATGATTCTGTTCCTTTTTATGGCTGTATAGTATTCCATGGTATATGTGTCTCATACTTTTTATCCAATCCACCATTGATGGGCACCTAGGTTGATTCCATGTCATTGATATTTTGAGTAGCGCTGTGATGAACATATGAGTACATGTGTCTTTTTGGTAGAATGATTTATTTTCTTTTCAATATATAGCCAGTAATGGGATTGCTGGGTCAATGGTAGTTCTAAGTTCTTTGAGAAATTTCCAAACTGCTTTCCACGAGGACCGCACTAATTTACACTCCCACCAATGGTGAAAAGCATTCCCTTTTCTTGACAGCCT
>NW_016823265.1:6280-10013 GCF_001698545.2 Rhinopithecus bieti | reverse complement strand
CACTCTCTTCGTGGAATCTGAAATAGGTTATTTTGGATTACATGTAAACTTATGGTGACAAAGGAAATATCCCCAGATCAAAACCAAAAGAAACCTACTGTGAAACTGTTTTGTGACGCATGATTTCACCTCACAGATTTACAACTTTCTTTTCATTGAGAAGTTTCTTTTTTCATGGAATCAGCAATGGGATAATCAGGAGCACAGTGAGGAATATGTAGAAAAGGAAATATCCTCAGATAAAATTAGGTAGAAGATTTCTGAGAAACTGCTTTGTGATGTGTGAACTCATGTCACAGATTTACATCTTTCTTTTCATGGAGCAGTGTGCTAACACGGTTTTCGTCGTATCTGCAAAGGTATATTTGAGAGCACATTGAGGCCTATGGTAAAAAAGTAAATATCCTCAAATAAACACTAGAAAGAAACTTTCTGAGAAACTGCTTTGAGATTTGTGAATTCATCTAACAGAGTTACACAATTCCTTTCATGGAGCAGTTTAGTAAAACTGTTTTCGGGAATCTGAGAGGGGATATTTTGGGTTGCATTGAAGCCTATTTTGAAAAGGAAATATTCTCAGATAAGAACTAGAAAGAAGCTTTCTGAGAAACTGCTTTGTGATGTGCGTATTCATCTCACAGAGTAGTACGATTCTTTTCTTGGAGCAGTTTGCTGAAACTGTTTTCGTGGAATCCACAATAGGATATCTGGGAGTGTACTGAAGAATATGGTGACAAAGGAAATACCCTCATACAAAACCAAAAGAAACTTTCTGAGAAACTGCTTTGTGATATGTGAATTCATCTCACATATTTACACCTTTCTTTTTTTTTTTTTTTCTTTTTTGGACGGAGTCTCACTCTGTCGCCCAGGCTGTGGCCAGATCTCAGCTCACTGCAAGCTCCGCCTCCTGGGTTTATGCCATTCTCCTGCCTCAGCCTCCCAAGTAGCTGGGACTACAGGCGCTCGCCACCTCACCTGGCTAGTTTTTTTTGTTTTTTTTAGTACAGACGAGGTTTCACCGTGTTAGCTGGGATGGTCTCAATCTCCTGACTGTGTGATCCACACGTCTCGACCTCCCAAAGTGCTAGGATTACAGGCTTGAGCCACCATGCCCAGCCTACACCTTTCTTTTCATGCAGCAGTTTCCTAACACTATTTTCGTGGAATCTGCAAATAGATATTCATGAGTGCAGTGAGGCCTGTGGTGAAAAGGAAATATCCTCAACCAAAACTACAGAGAAGCTTTCTGAGAAATGGCTTTGTGGTGTGTGAATTCATCTCACAGAGTTACACTGTTCTTTCCATTGAGGCGTTTGCTAACACAGATTTCTTGGAATCTGCAGAGACATATTTGGAACACATTGGAGCTTATGATGACAAATGAAATATCCTCATATAAAACTAGAAAATTATTTCTGAAAACCACGCTGTGGTGGGTTAATTGATCTCACAGAGTTACAGGATTCTATTCATGGATCAGTTGGGTAACACTGTGTTTGGGAAATCTGAAAGGGGATATTCTTGATCCCTTCGAAGTCTACGGTAAAAGAAGAAATATCCTCAGATCAAAACTAGAAAGAATCTTTCTCAGAAACTTCTTAATGATGTGTGAATTCATCTCACAGTGTAATACATTTCTTTTCATGAAGAAGAGTTCCAACACTGTTTTCATGGAATCTGTAAAGGGATATTTGGAGTGCATTTGGTACTAGGGTGAAAATGCAATATGCTCACATAAAATTAGAAATAATCTTTCTGAGAAACTGCGTTGTGATTTGTGATTTCATCTCAGAGAGTTACAATGTTGTTTTCATTGAGCAGTTTGCTAACACTGTATTCTTGGAATCTGCAATTGGATATTTCCGAGCTCATTGAAGCTTATGGTGACAAAGGAAATAAACTCTGATAATGACAAAGGAAATAAACTCTGATAAAACTAGAAAGAAGCTTTCTGAGAAACTTGCTTGTGATTTGGGAGTTCATCTCACAGAGTTACACCGTTCTTTGCATTGAGCAGTTTGAAAACACTGTATTTGTTGAATCTGCAGTAGAATATTTGGGAGCGCATTTAAGCCTATGGGGACAAAGGAAATATCCTCAGACAAAACTAGAAATAAGCTTTCTGAGAAACTGCTTTGTGATATGTGAATTCATCTCACCGAGTTGCACTCGTCTCTTCAATGAGCAGGTGGCCAACACTGTTTTTTTGGAAACTACAATGTGATATTTTGGAGTGCATTGAAGCTTATGTTGACAAAGGAAATATACACAGATAAAACAGTTTCTGAGAAACTGTTTTGTGATTTGTGAATTCATCTCACAGAGTTACATGATACTTTCCATGGAGCAGTTTGGTAGCACTGTTTTGGGTAATCTGAGAATGGATGTTTTGGATTGCATGGAAGCCTATGGTGACATAGGAAATATCCTCAGACAAAATTAGAAAGAAGCTTTCTGAGAAACGTCCTTGTGATGGGTGAATTTACCTCACAGAATTCCACAATTCTTTTATGGAGCAGATTGGTTGTACTCTTTTGGGGAATCTGAGAAGGGATATTTTGGATCGTATTGAATCCTATGGTGACAAAGGAAATACTCTCAGGAAAAAACTAGAAAGAGGCATTATGCGAAAGTTCTTTTGATGTATGAATTCCCCTCACCGAGTTACAGCTTTCTTTTCATTGAAATGATTGCTAACACTGTTTTGTGGAATCTGCAAAGGGATATAGGGAGCGCCTAGAGGCCTGTGGTAAAATAAGGACGTATCATCAGATAAAACTAGAGAGAAGGTTTCTAGGAAACTGCTTTTGATGTGTGAATTCACCTCACAGTGTTACACTGTCCTGTTCATGAGAAGTTTCCTAAAACTGTTTTCTTGGAATCTGCAAAGGGATATTTTGGAGTGCATTGAAGCTTAGGGTGACAAAGGAAATATCCTCATATAAAATTAGAAAGAAGCTTTCTGAGAAACTCCTTTGTCGTTTGTGAATTCTTCTCATGATGTTACACGATTATTTTCATGGATCAGTTTGGTAGCACTGTTATTGGTATATCTGAGAAGGGATATTTTGAGTCATAAAGAAGCCTACTTTAACAAAGGATATATCTTCAGATACAAACTAGAAATAAGCTATCTGAGAAACTTGTTTGTGATGTGTAAATTCACCTCATAGAGTTACACCTATCTTTTCATGGGCAGTTGAATAACACTGTCTTCTGGGAAACTGCAAGGGATATTTGGGAGCAGATTGAAGCCTATGATGAAAAATGAAATATCCTCAGATAAAAAACAGAAAAAAAGCTTTAGAGAAACTGCTTTGTGATGGGCGAATTCACCTCACATAGTTACACTGTTCATTTCATTGAGCAGTTTGCTAACACTGTTTTCTTGGAATATGCAATGGGATATTTCAGAGCGCGTTGAAGTTTATGGTGACAAATTAAATACCCTCGTATAAAAACTAGAAAAAGGTTTTGAGAAACTGCTTTGTGATGAGTGAATTCATCTTACAGAGTTACACAGTTCTCTTCATTGAACAGTTTCTGAACTCTGTTTTCGGGGAATCTGCAATGGAATATTTTGCAGCATGTTGAAGCTTATGGTGAAAAAGTACTCAACCTCAGACAAAAAGCAGAAAGTAGCTTTCTGAGAAACTGCTTTGTGATTTGTGAATTCTTCTCACAGTGTTACACGATTATTTTCAGGAATCAGTTCGGTAGCACTGTTATT
>NW_016823265.1:0-3621 GCF_001698545.2 Rhinopithecus bieti | reverse complement strand
AGGTGTAACTCTGTGAGATGAATTCACACATCACAAAGAAGTTACCCAGAAAGCTTCTTTCACGTTTTATTTAAGGATATTTCCTTTCTTAGCGTAGGCCTCAATGCGATCTAATATATCCCTTTTCACATTCCCCAAAGACAGTGGTAATAGACTGCTCCATGATGTGAAATTACAACTCTCTAAAATGAACTCACACATCAAAAAGTGGTTTCTCAGAAAGTTTCCTTCTAGTTTTCATCTAAGGATAATTCCGGTTTCACCATTGGCCTCAATGCGCTCCCAAATAACACTTTGCAGATTTCACGAAAACAGTGTTAGCAAACTGTTTCATGAAGAGAAAGGTGTAACTCTTTGAGATGAACTCACCCATCACAAAGCAGTTTCCCAGAAATCTTCTTTCTGGTTTTTATCTGGGGATATTTCCTCTGTTGGAGGAATCTTCATAGCCATCCAAAATATCACTTCTGAGATTCCACAAAAACAGGGCTAGCAAAGGACTCCATGAAATACATCTGAGATGAACTCACACATCACAAGGCAGTTTCTCAGAAAGCTTCATTCTGGTTTTTATCCGAGGATATTTCCTTTGGCACTTTAGTCTTCAAAGTGAATCGAAATATCCGTTCTCAGATCCCACAGAATCAGGGCTAGTAAATGGCTCCACAAAATACAGGTGTCATTCAGTGAGTTGAATTCACACATCACAAACAGTTTCTCAGAAAGCTTCTTTCTCTTCTCAGCTGAGGCTATTTGTGGTCTCAAAGCGCCCCCGTGTGACTCATTGCACATTCTGCCAAAACACTGTTAGCAAGCTTCTCACTGAAAACTGTGATGTCACTCTGTGAGCTGAATTCACCCACAACAAAGCAGTTTCTGAGAAGGCTTCTCTGCAGTTTTTATCTGAGGATATTTCATTGTTCACCATGGGATTCGACGATATTCAAGATATCACTTCTGAGATTCCATGAAAACAGCGCTAGCGAATTCCACCATCAAAGAGTGCTTTCACTCTGTGACATGAATTCACACATCACAGAGCAGTTTCGCAGGAAGCTTCTTGCACGTTTTTAGTTGAGGATATTTCCTTTGTCCGTATAGTCTTCATTGCGAACTGAAATATCCCTTCCCAGACTCAACAAAAAGAGTGGTAACAAAATGCTCCAGGAAAGGAAAATGTATCTCTGTGAGATGAATTCACACATCAGATAGCAGTTTCTCCGAAACCTTGTTTCTAGTGTTCATCGGAGGCTATTTCCTTTTTCACCACAGACCTCAATGTGCTCCCAAGTATCACTTTGCACATTCCTCGAAAACAGTGTCAGCAAACTGCTTCATGAAGAGAAAGGTGTAACTCTGTGAGATGAAATCACACATCACAAAGAAGTTTCTCAGAAAGCTTCTTTCTCATTTTTATGTGAGAACATTTCATTCGTCCAAGGAGACCTCAGAGCAATCCAAAATATCACTTCTCAGATGCGACAAAGAGAGTGCTAGCAAACGGCTACAGGAAAGACATGTGTAACTCTGTGAGATGAATTCACACATCACAAAGCAGTTTCTCAGAAAGCTTCTCTCTCGCTTTTATTGGAGAATATTTCCTTTGTCACCGTAAGCTTCATGGCGCTAAGAAATATCCCATTGCAGATTTCAAGTCAACAGTGTTGGCAAACTGATCAAAGAAAACAAAGTGTAACTCTGTGATTTGCATTCACATATCACAATGCAGTTTCTCAGAACGCTTCTTTCCAGTTTTCATCTGAGGATATTTCCTTTTTCACCACAGGCCTCAATGTGTTCCCAAATATCAGTTTGCAGATTGCAGGAAAACTGTCTTAGGAAACTGCTTCATGGAGAAAAACGTGTAAAACTGTGAGATAAATTCACACATCAAAAAGCAGTTTCTCAGAAAGTTTCTGTCTGGTTTTTATCGGAGATTATTTCCTTGGTCACCGTAAGCTTCATGGCACTAAGAAAATCTCATTGTAGATTTCAAGAAAACACTGTTGGCAAACCGATCAATGAAAAGAACACTGTAACTCTGTGAGTGACATTGACACATCAGAGTGCAGTTTCTCAGAACGCTTCTTTAAAATTTTCATCTGAGGATATATCCTTTTTCACCGTAGCCCTCCATGTGCTCCAAAGTGTCACTTTTCAGATTCCAAGAAAACA
This sequence comes from Rhinopithecus bieti, assembly GCF_001698545.2. Classification (NCBI taxonomy): domain Eukaryota; kingdom Metazoa; phylum Chordata; class Mammalia; order Primates; family Cercopithecidae; genus Rhinopithecus; species Rhinopithecus bieti. Next base: position 1,446 of record NW_016823265.1, on the reverse strand, counting down.
GTGTGAGCAAACTGTTACAGGAAGATAAAGGGGTACCTCTGTGAGATGAACTCACACATCAAGAAGAAGTTTCTGAGAAAGCTTCTTTCTGGTTTTTATCTCAGGATATTTCCTTGGATACCGTAAGCATCATTGCGCTAAGATGTATCCCGTTGCAGATTACAAGAAAACTGTGTTAGCAAACTGATGACTGAAGAGAAAAGTGTAACACTGTGAGTTGCATTCACACATCGCAATGCAGTTTCTCAGAACGCTTCTTTCCAGTTTTTGTCTGAGGATATTTCCTTATTCACCATAGCCAAGAATGGGCTCCCAAATATCACTTTCCAGAATCCACGAAAAGAGTGTTAGCAACCTGTGACGAGGAGCGAAAGCTGAAGCTCTGTATGATGAAATCACACATCACAAAGCAATCTCTCAGAAAGCTTCTTTCCAGCTATTATCTGAGGATATTTCCTTTTTCACCGTAGGCCTCAATGCGCTCCCAAATATCACTTTGCAGATTCCACGAAAACACTGTCAGCAAACTGCTTCATGAGGACTAACTTGTAAGTCTGTGAGATGAATTCATATATCACAAAGAAGTTTCTCACAAAGCTTCCTGTACGTTTTTAATTGAGGATATCTCCTTTATCAGCATAGGCCTCAATGCGACCCAAACTAGCAATTCTCAGTTTCCTCAAAGACAGTGTTAATCGACTGCTCCTTCAAATGTAACTGTAACTCTGGGAGATGAATTCATACATCACAGAGAAGTTTCTAAAAAAGCTTCTTTCTAGTTTTTATCTCAGGATTTTTTCTTTGACACCATAAGCTTCATTATGCTAAGATGTATCCCGTTGCAGTTTACAAGAAAACTGTGTTAGCTAACTGATGACTGAAGAGAAAAGTGTAACTATGTGAGTTGCATTCACACATCGCAACGCAGTTTCTCAGAAGGCTTGTTTCCAGTATTTACTTGAGGATATTTCCTTTCTGACCATAGCCCACAATAAGCTCCGAAATATCACTTTCCAGAATCCACAAAAAGAGTGTTAGCAAACTGCTACAAGAAGGAAAAGGAAGGAAATTCTGTATGATGAACTCACACATCAGAAAGCAATCTATCAGAAAGCTTCTTTCTAGCTATTATCTGAGGATATTTCCTTTTTCACCACACGTCTCACTGAGCTCCCAAATGTCACTTTGCAGATTCCACGAAAACACTGTCAGGAAATTGCTTCATGAAGACTAAGTTGTAACTCATTGAGATGAATTCACATATCACAAAGAAGTTTCTCACAAAGCTTCTTTCACGTTTTTAATTGAAGATGTTTCCTTTATCAGCGAAGGCCTCAATGCGAACAAAAGTAGTCCTTCTCAGGTTCCTGAATGAGAGTCTTAATGGATTGTTCTATGAAACCTAAGTGTAACTCAGTGAGATGAAATGACACAAAAACTGACCGA
>NW_016823264.1:0-961 GCF_001698545.2 Rhinopithecus bieti | reverse complement strand
TAGCAGATTTTGTATTTTAGTAGACACAGGGTTTCGCCATGTTGGCCAGGCTGGGGACCTCTTTTATTGATTAGTTTTGTTGGTATTTTTTTTTTTTTTGAGACAGAGTCTCGCTCTGTCGCCCAGGCTGGAGTGCAGTGGCCGGATCTCAGCTCACTGCAAGCTCCGCCTCCCGGGTTCAAGCCATTCTCCTGTCTCAGCCTCCCGGGTAGCTGGGACTACAGGCGCCGCCACCTCGCCCGGCTAGTTTTTTGTATTTTTTAGTAGAGACGGGGTTTCACCGTGTTAGCCAGGATGGTCTCGATCTCCTGACCTCGTGATCCGGCAATCTCGGCCTCCCAAAGTGCTGGGATTACAGGCTTGAGCCACCGCGCCCGGCCGAGGCCAGGAGTTTAAGACCAGCCTGGCGAATGTTTTCGCAACATGGCGAAACCCTCTACAAAAAATAAAACGAAAAAATTGGCCAGGCATGCTGGCTTGCACCTGTGGTCCTAGTTACTGGGGAAGCTAAGGCAGGAGGATCCCTTGAGCCTAGGAGTTTGAGGCTGCAGTGAGCTGTGATTGCACCAGTGCACTCCAGCCTGGGTGAGAGAGGGAGACCCCCATCTCTAAAAATAAAATGAAACAAGTGAATGATTCAAAACAAAAATTAACAGGCCAAAGGAAACAATATATATAAAAACTCGGCCAGCACATGGTGGCTCACACTTGGGATCCCAGCACTTTGGGAGGCCGAGGTGGGTGGTCAGGAGTTTGGGACCAGCCTGGCTAACATGGCAAAACCTCATCTCTACTAAAAAATACAAAAATTAACCGGGTGTGGTGGCGTGCAGCTGTGATGCCAACTACTCGGGAGGCTGAAGCAGGAGAATCCCTTGAACCCGGGAGGCGGGGATTGCAGTGAGCCGAGATTGTGCTACTGCACTCCAGGGTGGGCAATAGAGTGAGACCCTGTCTCAAA
>NW_016823263.1:0-1930 GCF_001698545.2 Rhinopithecus bieti | reverse complement strand
AAAAGTGTTAGCAAACCTCTCAATGAAAAGAATGGTGTAACATTGTGAGATGAATTCACATATCACTAAGCAGTTTCCCAGAAATGTTGTTTTTGATTTTTATCTGAGGATATTTACTTTGTCACCAGAGGCTTCAATGTGCTCCAAAATTTCCTATTGCAGATTCCACCAAAACAGTGTTATCAAACTGCTCAAAGAAAAGAACGGTGTAACTCTGCAAGATGAATTCACACATCACAAAGCAGTTTCTCAGAAAGCTTCTTTCTAGTTTTTATGTGAGGATATTTCCTTTGTCACCATAGGCTTCAATGCGCACCAAAATATCCTATTGCAGATTCCACAAGCAGTATCTCAGAAATCTTCTTTCTAATTTTTATCTGAGGTTATTTCCATTGTCACCATTGGCTTCAATGTGCTCCCAGATCCTACTGCAGATTCCACGAAACCAGCGTTATCAATATGCTCAATGAAAAGAATGATGTAACTCTGTAGGATGGATAAACATATCGCAAAGAAGTTTCTCAGAAAGCTTCTTTCTAGTTTTATCTGAGGATATTTCCTTTTTCACTACAGGCCTCAATGCACTCCCAAATATCCCCTTGCAGTTTTCACAAAAACAGGGTTAACACACAGCCCCATGAAAAGAAAGGTATAAAACTGTGAGATGAATTCACACGTCACAAAGCACTTTCTCAGAAAGCTTCCTTTGGTTTTGCTCTGAGGATACTTCCTTTGTCACCATAGCCTTCACTGTGCTCCAAAGTATTCTATTTCAGATTCCATGAAAACAGTGTTATCAAACAGCTCAATGAAAACAACACTGTATCTCTGTGAGATGAATTCACACATCCAAAAGTAGTTTCTCAGAAAGCTTCTTTCTAGTTTTTATCTGAGGATATTTCCTTTTTCACCATAGGCCTCAATGCACTCTGGAATATCCCATCACAGATTCCACGAAAAAGGTGTTAGCAAACTTCTCAATGAGAATACTGGTGTAACTCTGTGAGATGAATTCACACATCACAAAGAAGCTTCTGAGAAATTTTCTTTCTAGATTTTATCTGAGGATATTTCCCGTGTCACCATTCACTTCAATGCGATCAAAAATATTCTTTCTCAGATGCCCCAAACACTGTGCTACGAAACTGCTCCATGAAAAGAATTCATTTGTGACATGAATTCACAAATCACAAAGCAGTTTTTCAGAAAGTTTCTTTCTAGTTTTTGTCTGAGGATATTTCCCATGTCACCATTCACTTCAACGCAATCAAAAATATTCTTTCTCAGATGACCCACACACTTTGCTACCAAACTGCTCCATGAAAAGAATCGTGTAACTCTGTGACATGAATTCACAAATCACAAAGCAGTTTCTCAGAAAATTTCTTTCTAGTTTTTGTCTGAGGATGTTTCCTTTTTCATCATTTGCCTCATTGCGCTTGTGAATATCCCTTTGCAGATTCCACGAAAATAGTGTTAGCAAAATGCTCCATGGAAAGAAAGGTGTAAATCTGGGAGATGAAATCACACATCACAAAGCAGTTTCTCAGAATGTATCTTTTTGTATTTTGTCTGAGGATATTTCCTTTGTCACCATAGGCTTCAATGCACTCCCAAATATCCCTCCTCAGACACCACAAAAACAGTGATGACAAAGTACTCCCACAACAGAAACGTTTAACTCTTTGAGATAAATGCACACATCACAAAGGAGTATATCCGTGAAATGAATTAAGACATCACAAAGCGCTTTCTCAGAAAGCTTCTTTCCAGTTTTTATGTGAGGATATTTCCTTTGTCACCAAAAGCTTCAATGCGCTCTGAAATGTCCTATTGCAGATTCCAAGAAAACAGTGTTAGCAACTGCTCCATGAAAAGAACAGTGTAACTCTGATATTTCCTTTGTCACCAAATACGTTGTTGCACTCCC
>NW_016823262.1:0-1927 GCF_001698545.2 Rhinopithecus bieti | reverse complement strand
GTGGAGGCAGGTTCCTGTTGTCCCAGCTACTCAGGAGGCTGAGGCAGGAGAATGGCAAGAACCTGGGAGGTGGAGCTTGCAGTGAGCCGAGATCCTGCCACTGCACTCTAGCCTGGGTGAAAGAGTGAGACTCCATTTCAAAAAAAAAAAAAAATCATGTGGAAAATGTCATTGGTACTTTGATAGGAATAGCATTGAATCTGCAAATTGCTTTGAGTAGTATGGTCATTTTAACAACATTATTGCTTCCTATACATAAGCAAGGAATGCTTCCATTTGTTTGTGTCATCTCTAATTTCTTTGAGCAGTGTTTTGTAATTCTTATTGTAGAGAACTTTCACCTCCCTAGTTAGCTTTATTATATTTCTAGATATTTTATTCTTTTTGTGGCTATTGTGAATGGGATTGTGTACTTGATTTTGCTCTCAGCTTGAATATTGTTGGTGTATCGCAATCCTGCTGATACTCGTACATTGACTTTTATAACCTGAAATTTGCCAACATTGTTTATCAGGTCAAGGAGTTTTGGAGTGAGACTATGGGGTTTCTAGGTATAAAATTATGTCATCTGCAACCAGGGAGAGTTTGACTTCCTCTCTTCCTGATGGAATGCCTTTTATTTCTTTCTCTTGCTTGATTGCCCTGCTCAGGTCTTCCACTACTATGTTGAATAGGAGTGGTGAGAGAGGGCAAGAGGGCAACCTTGTCTTGCCGCAGTTCTCTAGGGAAATGCTTCCAGCTTTTACACATTCTCAGTATTATATTGGCTGTAGGTTTGTCATAGGTACCTCTCATTATTTTGAAGTATGTTCCTTCAAGGCCTAATTTGTTGAGTGTTTTAATATGGAGAGATGTTGAATTTAATTGAAAGCTTTTTCTGCACTATTGATATGCTCATGTGGTTTTTCAGTTCAGTTCATATCGTGATTCACAATTACTGATTTGCCTATGTTGAACCAACCTTGCAACCCAGGGATAATGCCTACTTGATTGTGGTGGATGAGCTTTTGATGTGCTGTTGGTCTCCATTTGCTACTATTTTGTTGAGAATTTTTGCATCTATCTTCATCAAGGATATTGGCCTGAAGTTTTCTTTTTTGTTCTGTCTATGCTAGATTTTTGTATCAGGATGATGCTGGCCTCATAGAACGGAGTTTGGAATTAGTACCTATTCCTCAGTTTGTTGGTATAGTTTCAGTAAGAATAGTACTAGCTCTTCTTTATACATCTGGTAGAAGTTGCCTGTAAATCCATCTGGCGCTAGGCTTTTTCTCGTTGCTAGGCTTTTTATTACTGATTCAATTTTGGTATTCACTCTTGGTCTTTTCAGGGATTCTATTTCTTCCTGTTTCAATCTTTGGAGGTTGTATCCTTCCAGAAATGTATACGTTTCTTCTAGGTTTTCTAGCTGGTATGTATAGAGGTGTTTGTAGTACTTTCCGAGGTTTTTTTGTATTTCTGTGGGGTTGATGGTAATGTCTCCATTGTCTTTTCTGATTGTGTTTATTTTAATCTTCTCTCCATTTTTTCTTATTAGTCTAGCTAGGGGTCCATCTCTCTTACTTATTCTTTCAGAGACCCAACTACTAGGTTTGTTGATCCTTTGTATGGTTTTTCACATCTCAGTTTCCTTCAGCTGGGCTCTGATTTTATTTCTTGTCTTCGGCGAACTCTGTTATTGGTTTGCCATTGTTTCTCTAATTCTTCTAGGTGTGATATTAGGTTCTTAAGTTGAGATCTAGCTGACTTTTTGAGGTGAGGGTTTACCACTATAAACTAACCTTTTAATACTGCTTTAGTTTTGTCCAGAGATTCTGGTACGTTGTATATTTGATCTCATTAGTTTTAAAAAAATTCTCGATTTTTGCCTTAATTTCTTTTCTTTAAATTTACTTTAAGTTTCGGGATACATGTGCAGGACGTGCAG
>NW_016823261.1:0-801 GCF_001698545.2 Rhinopithecus bieti | reverse complement strand
CTCTGTGAGATGAATACACACATCACAAAGTAGTTTATCAGAAAGCTTCTTTGTAGTTTTTATCTGATGATATTTCCTTTTTCACTGTAGGCCTCAATGCCCTTCCAAATATCCCTTTGCAGATTCCAGGTAATCAGTGTTTGCAAACTGCTCCTTGAAAATAAAGGTGTAACTCTCTGGGATGAATTAATGCATCAGAAAGTAGTTTCTCAGAAAGCTTCTTTCTAGCTTTTACCTGAGGATATTTCCTTTGTCACCATAGGCTTCAGTATGACACAAAATATCCCTTCTCATATTCCCCAAAAACACTGCTGCCAAAATGGTGAATGAAAAGAAGCGTGTAACATTTTGAGATGAGTTTACACATCACAAAGCAGTGTCTCAGAAAGCTTCTTTCTAGTTTTTATATGAGGATATTTCCTTTGTCACCATAAGCTTCAATGTACTCTGAAGTATCCCATTGCAGATTCCAAGAAGACACTGTTAGCAAACTGCTCAATGAAAAGTATGGTGTGACTCTGTGAGATGAATTCACACATTACAAAGCAGTTTCTCAGAAACCTTCTTTTTTTTTTAATCTGAGGATATTTCCTTTCTCATCATAGGCTTCAATGTTCTCAAAAATATCCTATTGCAGATTCCACAAAACATTGTTAGAAAAATGCTCAATGAAAAGAACGTTATATTTCTGTGAGATGAATTTACACATCACAAAGCAGTTTCTGAGAAAGCTTCTTCTAGTTTTTATCTGAGGATATTTTCGTTTTCAGTATAGGCATCAATGCATTCCCAAATATCCCT
>NW_016823260.1:0-1927 GCF_001698545.2 Rhinopithecus bieti | reverse complement strand
ACTTAATATCCCTTCGCAGATTCCTCAAAGACAGAGTTTCCAAAATGGGTAACATAGAGTAAGCTTTAACTCTAAGAAGTGAATGCGCATATCAGAGAGTAGTTTTTGGAACGCTTTTTTCTGTGTTTTATTTAAGGATAGTTTGTTCTTCGCCATAGTCTTCAAAGCACTCCAAAATATCACTTTTTTAGTTTTACAGGAACAGTGATCAAACACTGCCTTATGAGAAAAGAGATATAACTCCCTGAGTGGAATGCACACATCACAAAGCAGTTTCTCGGAATGCTTCTCTCCAATTTTTTCTGCAGATATTTCCTTTTTCACCATAGGCCTGAATGTGCTCCTGAATGTCCTGTCACAGATAATTCCATGTTGGAGTTTCTAAGTTGCATAATGTAAAGAAAGCTTTATCTATGGGAGATGAAAAATATAGCAAAAAACAGATTCACTGAGCTTCTTTCTAGTATTTATCTGAAGATATTTCCTTTTTCACCATAGTCCTGAATGTGTTCCCAAATGTCCCTTCACAGATCCGTCCATGACAGAGTTTCCAAGCTGTGTAATGTGAAGAAAGCTTTATCTATGGGAGATGAATAAACATATCTATTGCAAAGTTGTTTTGCAGAAAGTTTCTATCCAGTTTTTATCTGATATTATTTCCTTTTTTTCCATAGCCATCCATATACTCCTGAATGTCCCTTGGTAGCTTCTTCTCCAAAAGGGATTCCCCAATCCTCTATGAGAAGAAAGGTGTAACTCTGTGAGCAAAATGCACACGTCTCAAAGTAGCTCCTCGGAAAGCTTCTCTCCAGTTTTTATCTGAAGATATTTCCAATTTGACAGTCAGCCTTAAAGTGCTCCCAAATATCCCTTTGCAGACTACACAAAAACAGTGTTAGAATACTGCTCAATAAAAGAGAAGCTGAACTGTGTGAGTGGAACTCCCTTGACACAGAGCCATTTCACATACACTTTCTTCTGGTTTTTATCAGACAGTATTTTTTTTTTAGCATTTTTTAAAGAGCGCTTCCAAATGTTCTTTCTCAGGAACTACAGAAACAGTGATTTCAAGCTACTCCATCCAAAGAATGATTTATCTCTATGAGATGACTAAACACATCACAAAGCAGTTTCTCAGAAAGTTTCTCTCCAGTTTTCAATGGAAGACATTTCCTTGCTCACCACAGGTTTCTGGGCACCACTTAATATCCCTTCGTGGATTCCTCAAAGACAGAGTTTCCAAACTGGGCAAAGTAGAGTAAGCTTTAGCTCTTTGAAATGGATGCACATATCAGAGAGCAGTTTCTTGGAACGCTACTTTCTGGGTTTTATTTGAGTATATTTTACTTTTTCCATAGTCTTCAATGCATTCCAATATATCACATTTTTGGTTTTACAGGAAGTGTTCAAACACTGCCTTATGAGAAAAGTGGTATAACTCCTTAGTGGAATGCACCATCACAAAACAGTTTCTCAGAAAGCTTCTCTCCGGTTTTATCTGAGCATATTTCCTTTTCACCATAGTCCTGAATGTGCTCCCGAATGTTCCTTCTCGGAACCATCCATGGCGGAGTTTCCAAGCTGCGTAATGTAAAGAAAGCTTTATCTATGTGAGATGAATTCATGTATCACAGAGTAGTTTCACAAAAGCTTCTTTCCAGTTTTTGTCTGAGGCTATTTCCTTTTTCACCATAGGCATCAATATATCCCTGAATATCCCTTGTTATCTTTTTCTCCAAAAGGGTTTCCCCGATGCTGTATGAGAAGAGAGGTATAACACTGTGAGTGGAATGCACACGTCACAAAGCAGTTCCTCAGAAAGCTCATCTCCAATTTCTATCTGAACATATTTCCTTTCTCACCATAAATCTCAAAGGGCTATCGAATATCCCTTCGCCTGTTAAACATAAACAGTGTTAGAAAACTT
>NW_016823258.1:0-931 GCF_001698545.2 Rhinopithecus bieti | reverse complement strand
CCGGGCTCGCCCCTTCCTTCGTAACGGTCCCCATAGCCCACTTCCGGTCCCTTCGCAGACCCTGCGACAACCACCACCCCGCCTGGAGGACCCCGCCCTCCGCTGGTCGCCGCCGTCGTCCACCATGGTGGTGCTCCGAGGCCTCCGCCGTGGCCGCCACAGCCGATGCCGATGCCGCTGCCCGCTCCGGGACCGTCGCGACCACACCGCTTTACCCCGCCTGCTCCCCGCGCCCGCGCTGCCTGCCCTGGGCCCGCTGTCGCAGGTGCGCCAGAACTACCACCCCAGCTGCGAGGTCGCCGTCAACTTCAACGTCAACCTGGAGCTCCACGCCTCCTATGTGTACCTATCCATGGCCTTCTACTTCGACCGGGACGACGTGGCCCTGGAGAGCTTCAGCGGCTATTTCCTGCGCCAGTGGCAAGAGAAGAGGGAGCATGCCCAGGAGCTGATGAGGCTGCAGAACCTGCGCGGTGGCCGCATCTGCCTTAGCGACATCAGGAAGCCAGAGCGCCAAGGCTGGGAGGGCGGGCTCCAGGCCATGGAGTGCGCCTTCGACCTGGAGAAGGAAGTCAACAAGAGTCTCCTGGAGCTGCACCAGCTGGCCAAGCAGAATGGCGACCCCCAGCTCCGCGACTTCCTGGAGAACCACTTCCTGAACCAGCAGGCCAAGACCATCAAAGAGCTGGGTGGCTACCTGAGCAACCTGCGCAAGATGGGGGCCCCCCCGGAAGCAGGCCTGGCAGAGTACCTCTTTGACAAGCTCACCCTGGGCCGCAGCGAGAAAGACACTTGAGCCCAGAGGGGCCCCGCAGCCACGGGGTGCCTTCCCCGGGTACCGCCACCAGGTGGGGCGTCCACGTTGCCCTTTCAGAACGTTTCTTCAGTTTTCTCCTCTCAGTTTTACCGTTGTTGGCAATAAAGTTATCTA
>NW_016823257.1:0-863 GCF_001698545.2 Rhinopithecus bieti | reverse complement strand
TTTTAAAGGGAATGTGTATGTGAAGAGCACTACGAACATCGTTTTGTTTTGTTTTGTTTTAAGCTTTCCTTTTGCTTGTTTTAAAGCCAAAACAAAAAACAACCAAGCACTCTTCCATATGTAAAGCTGGCTGTATTCAGTAGCAATACAAAAGATATGCAGAAAGACTCTTCGGTTCACATTCCAATATTAAAATTGTGACATAAACTGGCAAAGTGGTTTTAAAAGCTTTCACATGGGACAAATGATTTTCTTTCTTTTCTTTCTTCCTATGGTCTTGTCCGAATAAACTACTATCTTGAATAAAACAACATCCAACCCAGGTCATTGAAATGAAATTGGCCAGTCAAAAAAAAAAAAAGACTTCAATCATTTAAAAAATTCCTAATTTTCAGCAATATGAATAAATAGTTTTGTTAAACCTTTTGTAAAATACCAAGGCTCCCATTAACAAATTACGGCCTCTGCTTGCTGGAAATGAAGTATAGTTTAAGACCAAACATTTTACTAATAAACAAATTTTAAGTATATCTATAACTTGAACTTCATAAATGTGAAGATTACCACTTCTTTTTATGACCAGTCCTTACCAGACGTATTTCAGTACAGAATATACAAAATGGCATTTAAAAATGTGTTTCCTGTTGCTTTTAGTTATACAGAAATATGTGACTGTAGTGTCTTTAATTTAAACCACTATTTATTATTAAGTTATTCTAGGATGATTAAAGTAATCAAAAAATAAAATCGGAGACATAAGCAGCATTTTTACCTCCTTTCTGCAATCCTTTAAATGACTCACAGAATACGTCTTATCTTGTAAAAATACTTTCATAAAAGGCCAAGTTGTCATGATTCTTCCA
>NW_016823256.1:0-2230 GCF_001698545.2 Rhinopithecus bieti | reverse complement strand
CGATTTTTCACTAAAGGCCTCTATGGGCTCTGAAATGTCCCTTTGGATATTCTCCAAAAAGAGGGTTTCCAACCTGCCGAATCAAAAGAAAAATTTAACTCTGTAAACTGAATCCTCACGTCACAAAGCAGTTTCACAGATTGATTCCATCTAGTTTTTATCACGGGATATTCGGTTTTTCACTATAGGCCTCTATGCCCTCTGAAATGTCCCTTTACAGATTCTACAAACAGAGGATTTCCAACCTGCTGAATCAAAAGAAATGTTTATCTTTGTAGATTGAATCCACACCTCACAAAGCAGTTTCACAGATACCTTCTTTCTAGCTTTTATTACATCATATTTGGTTTTGCACTATAGGCCTCAGGGGGTTCTGAAATATTTCTTTGCGTATTCCAAAAAAGGAGTGTTTTCAACCTGTTGAATCAAAAAAAGTGGTTCAACTCTGTGAACTAAATGCAAACATCACACATCAGTTTCATAGATAGCTTTGTTCTAGTTTTATCACTGGATTTTCAGTTTTTCACTATAGGACTCAGCTTAATCCAAAATGTACCTTTGTAGATTCTACTGAAGGAGTGGTACCAAATTGCTGAAACAAAAGAAAGGTTTCACTCTGTCAGCTGAATCCACACATCACAAAGCAGTTTTACAGATAGCTTCAATCTAGTTTGTATCACCGGATATTCGGTTTTTCACTATAGGCTACAGTGGGCTCTGAAATATCCCTTTGCAGATTCTACAAAAATGTGTTTACAACTTGCTGAATCAAAAGAAAGGTTTACGTCAGTGAACTGAATGCAAAAACCACAAAGCAGTTTTACAGCTAGCTTCCTTCTAGTTTTATCACGGGATTTTGGTTTTCAATGTAGGCCACAGTTTGCTCCAAAATGTCCCTTTGCAGATTCTACAAAAAGATTGATTACGACCTGCTGAATTAGAAGAAAGATTTAACTCTGTGAGTTGAGTCCACACCTCAGAAAGCAGTTTCACAGATAGCTTCTTTGTAGTTTTTGTTACGCAATATTCGGTTTTTCACTATAGGCCTAATTGGGCTCCGAAATGTCCCTGGCAGGTTCAACAACAAAAGAATTTCCAACCTGCTGATTCATAAAAAGATATAACTCTGTGAGCTGAATGCACATGTCACAAAGCACTTTCACAGATAGTATCTTTGTATTTTTATTGTGGCATATTTTGTTTTTCACTATAGACCTCACTGGGCTTTGAAATGTTCCCTCACAGATGGTACAAAAAAAGTGTTTCCAATCTGCTGAATCTAAAGAAAAGTTTAATTCTGTGAACTGAATGCAAACATAACAAAGCAGTTTCACAGATAGCTTTTTTAAAGTTATTATTGCATGATTTCTCACCCTAGGCCTCAGTGGACTCTGAAATGTCCCTTTGCAGATTCTAAAAAAGAGTGATTCCACCTGCTAAATCAAAGGAAAGGTTAAATCTGTGAGCTGAATCCAAAATGCACAAAGCAGTTTCACTGATAGCTTCTTTCTAATTTCATCACAGGATATTTGTTTTTCATTATAGGTTTCAGAGAGCTTTGAAATGTCTTTTCACAGATTCTACAAAAAGAGTGTTTCCAATCTGCTGAATAAATAAAAAAAGGGGACTTAACTTGGTGAGATGAATTCACACATCACAAAGTAGTTTTACAGATAGATTTTTGTAGCTTTTTTCATGGGATATTTGGTTTTTCACTTTATAGAGGCCCCAGTGGGCTCCAAATAGTTTATTTGCAGGTTCTACAAAAAAAAAAGTGTTTCAAGCCTCCTGAATCAAAAGAAAGGTTTAACTCTTTGAACTGAATCCAGACATCACAAAGTAGTTTCACAGATACTTTCTTTCTAGTTTACATCACAGTATATTCTGCTTTTCACTAAAGGCCTCAGTGGGATCTGAAATGACTTTTTGCTGATTCTACAAAAGCACATTATCAACCTGCTTAATCAAAACGAAGGTTGACTTTGTGAGCTGAATTCACACATTACAAAGCAGTTTCACAGATAGCTTCTTTCTAGTTGTTATCTTGGGATATTCAGTTTTTCTCTATAGCCCTCACTTGGCTCCAAAATGTTCCTTTGCAGATTCTGCAAAGATAGCGTTTCCAACCTCCTGAATCAAAAGTATTGTTTTACTGTGTGATGTCAAAGCAAACACCACAAAGCAGTTTCACAGATAGCTTCTTTACAGATTTTTATCATGAGCTATTCAG
>NW_016823255.1:0-1944 GCF_001698545.2 Rhinopithecus bieti | reverse complement strand
GGATCTAATAAACTTAAGAGCTTCTGCACAGCCAAAGAAACTATCATCAGAGTGAACAAGCAACCTTCAAAATGGGAGAAAATTTTGTAAGCTACCCATCTGTCACAGGTCTAATATCCAGAATCTACATGGAACTTAAACAAATTTCAAGAAAAAAAAACAACTCCATCAAATTTTCAGTGAAGTATATGAACAGACACTTCTCAAAAGAAGACATTTATATTTCCAAGAAACATATGAAAAAAAGAAGCCTGTCATCACTTGTCATTAGAGAAATGCAAATCAAAACCACAATGAGATACCATCTCATGCCAATTAGAATGGAAATTATTAAAAAGTCAGGAAACAACAGATGCTTATGAGGCTGTGGAGAAATAGGAAAACCTGTACACCATTGGTGAGAGTGTAAATTTGTTAACCATTGTGGAAGACAGTGTGGCAATTCCTCAAGGATCTAGAACCAGAAATACCATTTGACCCAGCAAGTAAGTCATACTACCATAAATACACATGCAGATGTATGTTTATCGCAGCACTATTTACAATAGCAAAGACTTGAAACCAACCCAAATGCCCATCAATGATAGACTGGATAAAGAGAATGTGGCACATATACACCATGGAATACTATGGAGCCATAAAAAAGGAATAAGATCGTGTTTTTTGAAGGGACGTGATTGAAGCTGGAAGCCATCCTCAGCAAACTAACACAAGAACAGAAAATCAAACATCATATGTTCTCACTCATAAGTGGGAGTTGAACAATGAGAACACATGGGCACAGGGACGGTAACATCACACACTGGGGTCTGTCAGGGTTTAGGGAGTAAGGGGAGGGAGAGCATTAAGACAAATACCTAATGTATGCACGGCTTGAACTCTGGATGATGGGTTGATCGGTGCAGCAAACCACCATGGCACATGCATACCTATGTAACAAACCTGTACATTCTGCACAAGTATCCCAGAAATTAAAATAAAAAGAAAAGAAAGTATTATCTCCTTGTCTATTTTTTTAAAGAGTTTGAGTAGAATTGGTATTAGTTATAAAACAAATGTTTGGTAAAATTCAGCAGTGTAGCTATTGAGTCCTATGCTTTCCTTTGCTGGAAAACTTTTATTGCAGCTTCAATCTTAACTTTTTTTTTTTGAGACAGAGTCTCACTCTGTTTCCCAGGCTAGAGTGCAGTGGTACAATCTCGGCTCACCGCAACCTCTGCCTTCCAGATTTGAGCATTCTTCCTGCTTCCGCCTCCTGAGTAGCTGGGATTACAGGTGCACATCACCACACCTGGATAATTTTTATATTCTTAGTAGAGATGAGGTTTCACCATGCTTGCCAGGCTGGTTGTGAACTCCTGACCTGAAATGATCCACCCACTTTGGCCTCCCAACGTACTGGAATTACAGGCATGAGTCACTATGCCCGGCTGATCTCATTACTTCTTATTGGTCTATTCAGATTTTGATTTTCTTTTTTTTTTAATGTTTCAATCTTGGTAGGTTACATATGTCCAGGAATTTATCTATTTTTTTTAGCTTTTCCAATTTATCAGCGTATTATTGCTCTTAGTAGTCTCTAAATAATCCACTGAATATCTGTAAGATCAGTTATATGGTCCCTTTTTTATCTCTGAGTTTATTTGTTCAGATCTTTATTTTCTTAGTCTGGCTAAAGGTTTATCAATATTTTAGCTTTTCACAAGAAAGTTTTTATTTTGGTGATCTTCTGTAATTTTGTTTCAACTTTATTTCTGCTCTGGTCTTTGTTACTTCTTTTCTTCTACTAATTTTGGCTGTGGTTTGTTCTTCCTTTTCTAGTTCTTCAAGATGCATTGTTACATTGTTTATATAAAGTTTTTCTACTTTTTTTGGTGTAGGTGCTTATTGCTATAAATTTCCTTCTTCCATTGGTTTTGGCAGGTTGCATTTCCATTTTAATCT